>NW_028236846.1:0-300000 GCF_017979445.1 Akebia trifoliata
TGTTTTGTGTAAACTTGAATTCTACTTTAAGAATTTTTTCAATTATTTTAAAAAATTTAATTAAAAAAATAGCATGCATAGGCCAATGATGTTAGACACAAAAGGTTTAAGATTATTAAAATATTACTTTATATATATATATATATCAATTTGATCTTCATAATTAATTTCGATACTTCTTGTTTCCCTTTTACCTTCAATACTTTTATCTTGTGCTTTAAAAAACACAAAAGGGACAACAACGTTATCCCATTAAATCGTCAAGAAAATGCAACATTAGCTTATGGTAAATAAGGTAAACTTAATCTTGCATTTTGTAATGGGAGTAAACTTAATTTCACCAAATTTAAAGGAGGTATTTCTAAAAGACCCGATTTTTTTTTCTTTTACAATTAATAAAAATATAATAAATTTATTAAAAAAATAATAATATATAAAAAGTATTAAATTTTTTTCTATCAGCAATAAACATTGAAAAATATCATAAACAAACAAAATTTAAGCACCTTACTCATCATACTCATCTCACGGTATGCCAGAACCATATACTTATTACTGCACAATGAGAGAAAATCTATGATTCTGACACACCCCACATCACGTGAACATAACACGTGGGAAAGTCATTCTATCACAGTTTTATTTTTATTGTTGAAATACACAACTTCACATTCCTATAAATATGTGCGGTTGTGTATTCTAAGAAAAAAAGGTATTTGGTTCCATGCACAATCATGTGGGGGGTGAGAGGGCCATATCACTTTCTTTTTTCAAAAAATTGAATAGAGAATTAAGATGAAGGTACTTAAGTCATTTTTCATCTATTTAGTCACAAGAGATCGAGGCCAAGGTTGCATGTAGTCATTTTGAAAAGTATCTCTCTAATATCGGTCAAAACGTGAGGAGTTAAATTACCAATTTGTTTATTAAATTTGAATGACCCTATTAGGAATACGTATGTGGTTAGTGTGAAAAACACATGGGGTATATCTAATATAAATAAATATAAAAGATGGGGCAAATCACTAGTTTGTTTTTTATCGAATTGTTGCATTTTTATTACAACAAATCCCCTGAGGTTCTCACAACTTCAAGGGAATCTTACTTTATGAAGATTGTTACCTATCAAATCTTACTTTATCAAGTTTGTTACCTAAGAAACTTTCTCTTAGTGGGGATCCACATCATAAATTTAAATTGATACTACTTTAGAGTGAATCCTAACCGCATCAATTTGTCGCATATAAAAAAAACATGATTTGATGCCACAAAGTTATAAAGTATAAATTCAAAGAACTTTGAAAATTTTAATTAATTTTCACAGTTGAATTTTAGTTTTAAATTTAGGAGTTCGATAAACATCCATTTTCAATACTTTTGATTAAGCACAAAAAGGATTTTTTATTTTTATTTAAATTTTTTTATTTTTTCTTTTGAATCTGAGAATTTTTATGAAATCTAGAAGTCTATGGTGCTAGATTGCCAATTAGATAATCCATATGGGCTCAATGACCCCTTTTTTTTTTTGTGCTACAATAGTATCCCCATTGGCAAAGGGCCCAAGCATCTTATTTGGTCTTACGTCCAGTTCATAGACCCTATGGACCATGTCTGTCTACTAAGATTTGAACGCACATTCCCTTGGGGACCTCAAAGTCTTACCACCATGCCACATTGATTCATGAAGTAAGGTGTGTACAATAACAAACTTGATAAAGTTTAGAATTTAGGTAATAAAATTGCAACAGATAAGTTTGCATGGCCGTAAATCCTTCTTTAAAAAATTCAGTCATGTGGTTAGTCTAAAAACACATGGAGTATATCTAAAATTAATAGAAATGAAGGGCCAAGCATTGGCTTTTAAAAAGTTTAGTGGGAGCTATAGCTCCCACTCGTCCCTATATAGCTCCGTCCCTGAGGAATATTTGTTTAGGATTTCATAATCTTGACTGACAAATCGCACAAAGCTTAGCGTGGGTAATTTTGTAAATTAGGGATTCATTAATATATGTGGGTTGCGATTAATCTGGGATCATGTGAAATCTTAATTGACTCTTTTTCTATCCAATGGGATCATTAAATTACCATTTTCTATGCAATGATAGAAAAGTAAAAGTAGAAAGATAATTATGAGGTGTATTGATGTTAAGATTATGCTATTTGTATATCGCAAACATAAAAATTATAATAGGCTTTATTTTTTCTTCTTTCTTTATCATCATTTTCTCTCTTTTTTTCACTATAAAATTGTATTCTATCTAATTTTAATATATATATATATATATAGGGTAGCGTTCAATGGCCAACTTTTTGGCAAAATATTTTTCAAAACATGAGTTAGAGGTTTTCGAATGGGCTGATTTTTGGTGAGGATGATCTCTACGGTGAGGAGATCATCCTCACCAAAAATCAGCCCATTCCAAAACTTCTAACCCATGTTTACAAGCTGAAAAATCGTGGACCGTCCATTTTTTGTAAACTGTTTTTTGATGGGATTAGAAGTTTGGAATGGGCTGATTTTTGGTGATGATGATCTCCTCACCGTAGAGATCATCCTCACCAAAAATCCAGCAGCCCATTCCAAAACCTCTAACTCATGTTTTGAAAAATGTTTTGCCAAAAAGTTTGCTAAAAAGTTGGCCGTTGAACGCCCCCCATATATATATATATATATATATATATATATTATTCAATATATTAAATACTTTTTTAGGACTTTTTTTCATTTGTTACTTTAAGGGTGTTTATTATGCAATTAAATAATACCTGGTTTTGAGGTCTGTATCGTAAAAGATCCTACTAAGAATGAGTAACTAACCTCCAAAGGGTTGGTTCAGTGGTTAAACTAGCAATAAGGATTTCTTCCCTCTAGTCGTGTGTTTAGAAACTAAGTAGCTTTCTGATTTATCCTATTGCATGTTGGAAAACTTTTCATGTGATTGAGGTATTTAATCTTAAGAATTAATTTGCATCCCAAAAGGAATGTCGGATATCCTGCATTATAAGAAAAAGTAACTATTAACAAGGGTAGGATTGTAGGACCTAACATTACCCCATTTAGGTGAGTCCGACTTTGAAGCAGAAGAATCCCTCCTTGTTACATGACACGTGGTGTTTTGAATTTATTTCACACCCTTACATTTTCGCAAAATTTGGAATACCTCATTGAAAATTCCATGTGTAACCTAATGGAGAGGGTTCCTTCAAAATTTTGAAACGGCCTACCACGGTGAAGAGGAAAACCAAATGATGCATTTTTTTTCCTTTTGAAAAAAAAAAAAAGGTTTAACTGGGGCTTAGCCAACTTAGGCTGAATGGGGGGTTACATTAGGCCTTCATTTTGAGACCGACAAATAGGCTTGGGGATATATTTTCCTTTTGTAAAATCAAAAAATCAAACCAAACCCAATTATGGCCAAACTTCGTGTATGCAATTTTCTAATGATTCATTTTTGCTCACAAAAACTAAATAACAATTTCTACAAATAATACACAAAATTAAATTGTCCAATCTAATTTAAGAATGAATGCATGATCAATTGATTATCACTAACAAACATACAACCAAGGGCAATGCCAGGATTTTCTTATAGTGGGGGCAAAGTATGGTTAGTTGTATAGTTGAAGAGCCTGAAGACGAATGGTTTTAGGGAGAAATTCAGAAGATTTTGATTATAAGTTGAAGAAAATGATATTTAGATCATTTCCAATAGTATATAAGAAGGTTCGGTCAAGTCACAATGTCATCACAAAAAATTGAAGGAGGGGGGTAAAAATTGGAGGGAGGTCAGGGTGTGGGGGCAAATGGGGAGAGAGGTGGGGGAGTGAGGACAAATGGAGCATGTAATTAGTTGAAAATATAGGAGTGTCTTAAAGTTCGGGAGGGGGGCAATTGCCCCTACCAGCTTCTTACTAGCTTCGCCCTTCCATATAACCATTTTTTTTTAGCTAAATAACATAAACCATTTAATAGGGTGTAGTGCTACATACCTGGCTGGTAGCCATCTCCATTAATTCAATTTAGAAATTTGAATATAACGTTCCCTTAGTGAATATTGTTTCAATGTCGACTCTTATCCTCCTTATCCTCCTTATCCACCTTCTATATGGAAGGAATACTTTCTTGATAGAATTTGAATTCTCACTAGTCTCTCTTTTTATTTTTTATTTTTTCGAATTTTATAGAGTAAACCGTCTTATAGCTCTTGAGATGATGTTTTTGATTGAAAATATGGACATTATAGAAGAGGACATCCATACTTTTCATACATAGGAGTAGAGTGCCTAACTCCTCTCTAGATTAGAATCCAACCCATCAAAGGATTTTAATCCTTTTCAAAATGAATAATAATGCTAGGATGACCATTAGGATTTACTACGATTCTCACATTTCTGACATGGAAGTGCATATATAACTGTAGATGAGTTCTTCTCGTATCTTAAGAAAATAATATATGGCTATCAAATCAATGCAGTGAAAATCACAGTCAAAAAAAAAAATTACCCTTAGGATTTTCCTTTTAAAATAGAGATTTCCCAATCAATTAGAACTCTCAATAGAACATTTCGTTATTGACATTACCTCTTTAACAAGAAAACTAATATATTGAAAACGTTTAAAACCGTGGTTCATAGACTTAATGGGCCACCCACGGACCTTAGGTCCCACTTTCTGCTTAGCCACTTAGGCCCAATGGGGGTATATAAGGGACCTAGAGTTAGACTAAGGTAGAACCCGCCTCTTTAGAACGGGGTTAAGGCTGGAACACAGCCTCTGCCCTGAGCCCATCCCTTCATAGTCCTACAAATACTTACTTAATTCTAGAATCCTAAATAAAGAAGGATTATTTAATAATGGGTCGGGTTCTAGTATCTCATGAAGAATGAGACAATACATCCCGACTGTTTAAACAGAAAATCCAACAGTTGAGATTTATATCTATCTCGATAATACATATCTCCAAGATACTTATTTTGAGGATAAATGTCTAACAATTGAATTTTGTGTTTAAATGGTTGAGGATCACGTGCGTCTTCCATGTCTCTCCATGACTCACTCATTCGTCATGACTCACCGGACTGACCATTTATATCATATATTTATAAAGTTAGATATATGATTTTAAACGAAAAATAAGCGAAAGATGCATTGGATTCCATTTTGACGAAAAGCCATATCAAATTAATGGACTTTGAAAAGTCCATTAATTTACATCTGTTACAAAATCAATTTAGCCCAGTCGACTGGGCTTAGCAACAGTAGGTATAGGCCTATCGAAGGTACAACCCACCTCTTTGGGCTCAACTAAGCCTGGTCTGAGCCCGCTACATCTTCTAAAGAGTAAAAATTACAAGATCCTAGAAAGTTAAGTAAGAAAAAATAAAATAATGGAACCCCACAATATTCAAAATTATAATTATCTCCAAAAACATTACAATTAGGTTTTCATCCTATGACCAAAAGTCAACATACTAAGACTTTTCCCTCTCTACTGATCTCTCAATTGATTTCCATATTTTCTTAAGTGAGATTTGAGAACCCATGCAATCCCTCGCACTTCCTTTTTATTTTTTTGTTTTTGTGTGTGCCAAGTTTGGTCATATCTCACTCGCCAATCTTACTTTGTACCCAAAATTCTTTACAAAGCTAAGAAATCAACGGACAAGATCGTATAATCAAACCTCAATCCAATTTCTTCTCAAAAGGTATATTTTAAGAGTCGTGGTTTCCAGACGCTCCCTGACGTGACATGGGCTAGAACCACAAATATTTTTTCTTGGGATACACAACTGCACATCCTCATAAATATGTGCAGTTGTGTATCCCGAGAAAAAAATTCTATGATTCTATCACATGCCATATTAGAGAGTGTATGTCAAGGGGAGCGTCAGAAAATCATTATTCATGTTTTAATCCTCAATAAACATTTCTTTATTCTAAATAAGATTTAAGTTGATATCGAAATGAATATAAAAAAAGCTTATTCTTCTAATATACAAAGAGGGGTAACCATTAATTATCAATTTTACAAGACGAGGCAACCATAATATCCATTTTTTTTCCTCTCAATGAATTTCTCCTATTCAAATACATTAAAACAGATTGATGGTTCAATCATCTCATAGTCAATATTTGAGGCACATGAACTCCTTAGGACCCTATCTTCTACCCTATATAGGTTAATGTACTCTTGAATTATCTTTTTTTATGGAGATATATAGTTTGGCTTATATGCTAATTTGTTGCCCAATTTTTTGTAAATGTTTTGTATTTTGTAAATTTTGTTTTCTCGTTTGTTTTTTGTTTTGCTAATGTACGGTTGAATTTTGTTGTAAATGACAAGTTCATACTCGTAATCAAAGCAAACAAAGAACATGGGGTGATTTATGGATAAAAAAGAACAAAAAAGTGGCGGTATAGTGACCAAAACTTACAATTGATGAAGAAGAATTTTTGGGGAAATCGAAGGGTTTTTTTGCAAGAGCTTGAAGATGGGGGTATTTCAGTCATTTTGTATTGTCAAGAGTAATTGTGGAACCAATCGGTTTGCTTGGGCTACGTTTAAAAACATCTATCCAAATTTGGTTCCAAATAGGTAAATGGGCTGTACTGAAACTGAACGAAAAACTACTGTTGAGCCCAATCTAATTAGGTCCTCAAGTTCGTTTAGTTTTCAAAAGCTTAGGTGCATACCTGAACCCATTGGTACCTTTGGCCCGAAAATCCAACCCATGCCTAAACAAACGACCCGTTTTCATCAGACTCAATTTGTGGTCCAACACTTGCCTAACAAACATGAGTGCTGATAATATGCCTATCTGACGTGTTTTCTCATTTTAACCATTGTATGTAAAAAAAATTACATTTAATCTCTATCATTATATTAAACATTCTATCCAAGATATTTATAACATGTTTTGTTCATTTCAATCACAAATGATCTCTTTTCACACCTCAATTATTGGATACAAAAATACATTTAATTTCTACCATTTGGATTAAATAGTATATTAAAGACATTTATCACAATTTTATTCATATTAATCACAAATTATTTTTATTCATTTCAATCATTGAATGAAAAAAAAAAACATTTAATCTCTATTATTTCATTGAACACCTATCTAAAACATTTATTGAAATTCTTGTCTATACTAACCACAAATCCTATTTTTTCATTTCAACTCTTAGATGCAAAAAATATGTTTAATCTCCACCATTAGATTAAACATTTTATCCAAGATATTTATGACAATTATGTTAATATCAATCATAAATCCTCTATTTGCATGTTAATGCAAAATATATATTTAATCTCCATCATTAGATTAAATATTTTATTCAAGATATTTATAGTAAAAATTGTACATATTAACCACAAACTTTCTATTTTCATGTAGTAACCCACTCCTGGAAGTAGCACGACACGAAGTGAATGATTTAGTCCCACATCACCTAGGAGTACGGTACTTTAAGTATTCATGACATAGTACTGAGGCCTTTTGAGGGTAAAAGCCTAAGAACAAAACCCTGGGCCCAAAAGGCAGTTAATTCAAGAATAATATTGGTATTGTTGTGAGTCGGGATGTGACAAATGGTCTCAGAGCTTATTGCTTGCGTGTAGGGAATTGCCTTGTGCATACTTGAATGTATGTCTTGCTAGGAGGGTGAATGTAGTAACCCGCTCTTAGAAATAGCACGACATGGGATGAAGGGTTTAGTCCCACATCGCCCATAGTACCGAGAGCCTTTTGAGGATAAAAGCCCAATGACAAAATCCTGGGCTCATGGGGTGGTTAATTTAGGGACAATATTGGTACTGTTATGGGTCGAGACGTGAAATTTCATCAAATCCTTAGATGCAAAAAAATATATTTAAGCTTTACCATTTGATTAAACACTTTATCCAAAATATTTATCACAAGTTTTGTCTATATCAATCACAATTTTTTCTCTCTTAATTCTTAGATGCAAAAAGTACAAACCATCTGACCATTGGATATATTAACCACAATTCCCAAATGTCGACAACTTATCCAAATGTCATATATTTAGTATTTGGTATTTATTTTCAAAGAAAGGTATAGTTTTGAAGTTTGCTCTTATATTATGTGATGATTGATTTTTCTTACAAAATATTCATTTGTTATCTCAATCTAAATAGTTTTATTTTTTAGAGATATAATTGGTATCCCAACTTTTTAAACCCCCATAAATATTAGAACACATCATTCAAACATTACAATATTGCTTCAACATTACAAAGCATTATATACCATTCAAACAACTTCAACAATTTTTTAAAAAAGGATTAAGATCATATAAAATCCTAAATCCAACCAAAAGAAATCTTTAAAAGAAATATATATATATATATATATAATATATATATTTTAATTATATGAATAGTGATTTAGAGGGGGGGATCAATTGGAGTTCAACTTCGATCGGGGGAGAGCATCGTCTCTAAATTTAGAGAAGGTTCTAAATTTTAGATGTGGGTTGGAGTTACTCTTAAGCATTTTAAACTTAAGGCGTGATTGATGTTGGGCTTTGTGGAGCCTAGTTATGTTTGATTCGATTGACGATCCGACCCAACTTGAATAATGTTTGCCCAAGCCTCCACTCCATAGACTAAGCCTCCTAGGGGCAACGCCCCTAGGAAACAATTTTGGGCCCGTCTTGTAACCCATTGTGAATCCTGTGAGCAGTATATAGAAGTCGTTTTTTGGTGATTAGGATTTTTTAAGGTTTTGGTTATCGTCTTTGAGACTTAAGCCGTACTTTGTAATTCTTCTCGAAAATAATGAAATCTCTGCAACTCCGTGGACGTAGGCAAATTATCGAACCACGTTGATAAGGTCCCAATTATTCGATTTTTGGGACCGTAATTGCACTAAGATTACCATTGCATAAATGTTAGTTCCTTTAAATAATTGCAAAATTATTTTATTTATCCAAATTAATAGAGCTAATGATATATTAGTGTTAATTGTAGCGCACGTGGAAGTTATCAAATCGCGAAACAATTACGGTTGCAATACACGAGCCGAAAGGAAGCATCCAGAAGAACCCCGATCGATTTGGGCGCACGTCACCCCGCCGCGGCTAGGCATGACCGCCCCACGATCATCTCGAGGAATTTTTCCTCGAGATTTTCACAAAAGCTTCCAATTGCTTCGGTGGTTGTAACTGAATGGGTAGTTTGAAGCGAATCATCCGAAAAGATGACCCGATTACCCGAATACGAATGTTATAAATTGGAGGGTTGATTTTAGAGAAGGGGTCTTCTCTTGGCTCTCTTCTTCTCTAATTTTTATTTTTCCTCTCTTTAATCTTCTTTTATTCTCTGTAATTTTTCCTTTGGGTGAGATCTTGAGTGTACTGAAAACATCAAGATGAACCATTCATTGTTTGTGTAATTGTTGGGAGAGCTATAAAAAAGAATTTCGGATCGATCATCATCTTCATCTTCTCCACCCATGTTCTTTAATCTTTGATCTTTTATTAATTTCTGCAATTTTAATTTCTGCGATGATTGGCTAAATTCTCATTAGAGAATTAAGGAAGCCAGAGCAAATTAATCCCTCTAGTGTAGATTTAAATTCTTGTTTTGCTTACATGTTTTAATTCTGAAAATTCTATCTAATTAAGGTAATCCAACTTATAATTTGATCCAACTTATATAGTCATTACTTAGATAAGTTCAAAAATGGCTATGCTATGTGAAAAATCAGAAGATGAGTTGGGCAATCTCAATCATACTAGTGTTTTCATGAATATCCTTTGATTACTCTTAAGGATTTAATTGTTCCACCGTCCGATCCATGAGCAATGACTTGCTTCATGGATTGAGTTATATTCCGAATTTATCTACATTATGGATTAATTGCAAAGGTTTGATTAACTTCTCTAATCTCTCTCTCTTAGATTTTCAATCTTTCTTTTTCAGTTTCAATTTCTTTTACAAATTAGTTGTTATTTGCTTCTTTGTTTCTACTAATCAATTCTATTTTTAAATCAATCTGTTTCAAAACTTTGTTTTGGTTTATAACCGAATGAATCTTTGAATCTTCGTTGTCCCTGTGGAACGAATTTGACTTGCCCAAAGTCTTAGTTCACATCTTAATCTCTGCATTTATTTAGCAAGATTTACAACCGATTACACGTAAATTTTGTCTTGTGCGTGTGATTGCTTTCTTTTTTGACGTGTGTTTTTTCTTTATTTTTGTTTCTCACAGGTTGGGAATTTCGAGTTGAATTCCTTACAATTGATTGTAGGGGAAATATTGTCTAGCAAATCATTTTTCATTGTTTGAGCACATCATGAAAAATTAATATTATTTGAGTGGCATAGAAAAACAATAGAGAAATATATTATTTTCATTTGACTTTTATAATAATTATATAAAAATCATGATAACACCATTCAAATTGCATAATTTTTTTGTGAAAAATTTAAAAGAATACCATCTTATAAAATGACAATCCAATACAACATCCCTTTCGATTTCATGGAAGAACACAGATAAAAATAAATAAATAAATAAAGTTGGTCTTGATCCAAGGTTTTGAAAATGGGCGGTTGCTGAACCCCCAAAGTTAAAACCAAGGTTTAATGATGAAAATAACCTTATATTTTTTTCCCCTATGTTCATAGAAATTTTTTTTCCACTACGCCCATGTGGCATCGGATCATATTTTTAGATGCCACAAGGTGAGCTCAATGACCTTAATATCAACAACTATACACAAATGTGTAAGGCTAGATTTATTAACAACAATACAGCTCACGAAGAAGAGAAATGTATTGGTAGACCCAACTGTTGCATTTTTATAATAAAAACTCCCTTGGAGTTCTTGCAACTCTAAAGGAACCTTACTTTATCAAGTTTGTTACTCAGCAAACCTTGGAATGGGGATCCACATCATAAAATTTAGATTGATATTATTTATTTACTACTTAGCATACCTTGGAGTGGATCCTAACTGCATCAATTTTTGGCATTCTAAAACATGATTTGATACTACGAGGTTATTAAGGAAAAACAAATTTAAGCAGTTTGAAAAAAAAAAAAGTTAATTTTCATCAACGACTATGAGTTTTAAATTTAGGAGTTTGATAACCACTCATTTTCAACACCATCGATCAAGTTCAAAAGCAAATTTTTCGCTCTTGAATCAAAGTTTTTTCACTAAATCAAGAAGGTTGTGAGGTTGGATTTCCAATTTGATAATCCATGCGGGTCCAACAACCCATAGTAAGATTTGTTAGAAAGGTTGTCCTGCTAGCTTGATTCATAAAGTAAGGTTAGTTAAGTGGATAAAGCAAGGGAGTTGTGTATTCAATTGCAACAAATAAGCATGTTGTCTAAATCTCTTTACAAAGAATGCAATGTGCAAGAGATGTATAAGTTTTCAAAAGAACAAATGATATTTTTTTTAATTAACTTTTGGCAAATCGTTCTCTTAGAGGGGAGAGTGAGAAAAGATTTTCCACTTGAAACGGGAAATCCTTTCTCTACCTTTTTAAGTTTATTTTGTTATCAAACACTAAAAAATAATAGTTTTCCACGCCAAATCATTTGTCAAAGTATTTTGCAACATACTATTAAGTTTCTCTCTTCTTAATTTTTTTTTTTTGAAATATTTTTTTTCTTACATTGAAATTTCAAGATTGTGCAATTTGTGAGGGTTTCTACAAATAGATCTATCCAAGATATATTTTTATAATTTAAAAACGTCATGTGTACATGATTTTTGATCCTCTCCTGTGGTAACATAATAGATTTAGATTATTTTTTTTTTCTTTTTAGACTTAGGTGTCTCCACCCCTTATGAAGTAGGATCATCACTTTCAACGGGGGGGCATATAGAGATTATAAGGCACGACTTGATGAGCAAACTCAATCGCTCCCACCCTTGAAAAATAAAATAAAATAATCAAATTTTCAAGTGAAAACTTTTTCAAAATATTTTGTTAGCCTGAGTGCGGGGCGTAGGGACTAATCTGGTGCGTGCAAACTGGCCAGATACCCTTCGTTATCAAAAAAAATATATATATATATTTTGTTATATTTGTGGATGAGATCAGCCCATACATAACTCTTTCCGTTAAATGTAACGCATCTTGCGACAGAAATCCCGAGAAAACCGTATCAAAACCACGTGGCGGTCGAGAAAACCACGTTTACAGGCTACTTAAAAAATAAAAAATAAAAAACATACGAAACAACGTTTATAAAGTACGGTATACGAACGGTTAACAGGAAGCCACGTGGCTAAATCGAATTGTGGGTCCCGCAATGCTACACTTTTCTCTATCCTTCCAAAAAAGTGCAGCAATTGCCACGTGTCACATAGATGTAAAGTACTTTTTTCCAATTGAGAACCCTATCTCTCTTATTTCCTTTCATGCCAGCCTCAAATAAATATGGAGTTGAAAACCCTTAAAATAAGTCCACAATAAATGTTTGTGGCTGAAATTGCTTCTCAAATCTCTCTCGCTGAGAGAACCCTATACTCTCCTTCTCCTCTTCTCTCCTCTCCTCTCCTCTCCTCTCCCCTCTCTCTGTTTTACTGGATTTCGTAGTTCAGTGAACTGGTTCAGATACCGATCAAATACTCCCGGAGATCAACGGTTCAAGCCAATCTCAGATGAGGATTTCACTCCATGCATGATCGGAGTGAAGTTCTCAGCAACGAAAGCTTCAATCCTTCCATGGCGGTCTCAGAAGGTAAAA
Source organism: Akebia trifoliata (assembly GCF_017979445.1). NCBI lineage: Eukaryota > Viridiplantae > Streptophyta > Magnoliopsida > Ranunculales > Lardizabalaceae > Akebia > Akebia trifoliata. The sequence continues at coordinate 12,745 of NW_028236846.1, forward strand.
TTTCAATTTCTAGGTCTTTTTTAATTATTCGTTATGTGGATCTCTATTGTGTACTGATTTATTTTATTTTTTTAATTTGAAGGTTTCGGTGAGGAATTCTGAATAAGGAATGAGTGTACTTTTATTGCAATTATTTTGATTTTAGAGAATCAGAATTGTCTCTGTAGTGGTGGATTTTGAAAAATAGTTGATTGGAACTTATCAGAATCGTTCGTCTCGGTGTGATACTGTTTTGTGTAGTAAAATTAAATTAACTTGTGAAGTTTAATCCGTGACGCAGCAAGATCTGCTCGAGAATCGAACGTCAAGAGAGATGGAAGGGGGCGACGGTATATTTTTCTTATCGAAGAGGATTTGAAGTAGAACGTCCAGCTATGGGCACATATTCACCCGGAGACGATGTAATTTTCAAGGTGATTTAATTCTTCCTCTTCTCTGTTTTTTTTTTTAATGTTGACTTTCAATAAATAAATAAAAAAAATGAAGTAATCAATGTTGTCCGTGTGAGGCCCTGGTTTGACCACACAAACTTCAATAATAATTGCCTTAGTTTTACTTAATTGAACTGACCAGGAATTGTGAATTTCAAGTTGAACGCAGTTCAGATAGTAAACAAATGTGCTGGTCCCTGTAACAACCTCTCTGACGCTTAATTTAGAAAGTAGTTTTAGGAGACCTTATTAATGGGAATTAATGTGTATCTTACTGATTTTATCATTCGTTTGCATAGAACCTCTTGTTTATGTGATCATGGGTTTCCTTACGATCACCCTTTGTCAGGTTGTAACTTCTTAGTTTCTTCAATTCGTGGCAGTAAAGTCCTGTGTTGTGTCACATGAGTTTGGATCGTGCAATTCAGTTTGTTGCCATGTGGTGACTCGGACTCTTTTAACTCTGATCTTTTTAATTTTAATTATTGATCCACGCATGGTTTAAAATATCGGAATGGATCGGTCGATACATATCGGTATCGGCCAAGACCAATATAAAACATTGACGCTGAAACGTTCAATGTTTCGGGATTGTATTGGGTTTGTATCAGAATATATCAGTTTGTGTCGAATGTATTGACTGATACCGTATCGGTTTTTTCATGAACCAAAACATTCAATTGATATGATATTTTAAACCATGGATCCTCGTGGACCGTTCTTATTTGTTAATATTTCCATGTAGGCATAGTCTGGAAATGTGAAAACCCTGCCATTGTTAAGCACAATAATACGCAAAAGAAACCAAGGAAACAGACCACACGGAGAAGAAAACAATTTTTTGTGGTTTTGTAACAACGCCTGTCCCTTGATCAATAATAATAATAATAATTGCCTACATCCACCGGCGAATTAGTATTTTACACAATGAGATAAAAAAAGAATAGTATGAGAATAAACACTCAAGTTTTAATATCAAACCCAAGCCTTGAAACCTTTGTACTCCCCTCCACCTTGTCTCTTTGAAACCCTAGAAGAAGAATACTCAATTAATGTAAAATAATTCCATACAAAAAGGGGAACTTAGTCTAACTGCTAGATTAAGATCCCATCTAACAATGGGGATAAAAGACACTTAACTGGTTATTTATTTTCGGTGGAACTCTGAGGTCAAAAATGTTACCAATGGCAGACAAGGAAACCATACACGATTACGAAGCAACGGGAAAGATGGACAGAGGAAGAGCATAGCAGGTTCCTAGAGGCTTTGAAGCTGTATGGGCGAGCTTGGCAGCAAATAGAAGGTTATTTTCTTGATTGTACCTTTACTTCTCTATGTTTTGATTTAATGCATAAAAAGATGAATTGAAGTTACCCCACTGTATACAGCTTCAGAAGGATTGTTGATTTTATGATAGAAGTGGTGAAGGAGATCAGTTGTTTGGTATTTTGAGCTTTGGATTTGTATAATTGTATCTGTTGGTGTTTCGTGTCAGGAATTACTCAGAATGATCTGTTGATATATATTTTCTATTACTTTGGAGATCTATTCGTTCTCTTTTCTACTGTATTTTTATGTTGTGCAGAACATATAGGGACAAAAACAGCGGTGCAGATCAGAAGTCATGCGCAGAAGTTCTTCTCAAAGGTCTATTATTATACCTGTTTATAATTTTCTTATATTATAGTCAAGGCTGTTCTTGGATTTTCTAGATTATACTAAACTATAGAGTCTATGAACCGAAGTTATGATTTATGCATTTCTAGAAATGTTATGAATTATTTTAGATATTTATCTTCCTCATTTTTATGTTGTGCAATCAATTCCCTTACTGTTTATAAAGTTATCCTATCTTATTTAATATTGAGAACTGTTTTCAGGTTTTTATATAACTGACAATTGATGATTAAAAAAAAGTCTATCGATGATTAATCTCAAATATATTTTATTTATCCTTTTTCTTTTGTTGACAGAATGTGCACACATGTCAAATATATACATATACATATATGTTAATCTTGAAGATTGTATTTGCTTAGAAGCTTTTCAATCAAAATTGAAATAATTAAAAAAACTGAGATGTGGCACTGTTGACGAATGTTTTGCCATGCTTCTTGTCTTTGAAATAATTAAAAACTGAGATGCAGCATTTGGAAAGAGTATTGTTCAATGGGCAAATCAAATGGGGAATTAGTTAATTATATCTTGATACGTTGTAGATTAGCTTTGATAATCTAGTCCCAATTTCTGTATCTTCTTGGAATCAGCTGGATCTTTACCCAATCTTTGATATCACATGTTTTTTACTACAGAAGGTAGGATACTCGTGGAAAATTTTACCATTTTCTGCTTGTTAGGGTTTTGGAAGGAGAGAAATGGGGCCATTTTTTATAGCAAAGCGAGCTCAATGCAAGACATCATCATAAGTGTCAAAATACTCCTATTTTTTCTGGTCTAACTTACATATGGAATTTCAGGATCTATTCTTTGAGGACTTTGTTTTTAGATGGGAGAGAGAGCGATATCATGAGTCACTGTTATATGTTCTGTAGTATTTTAAGTGGGATGGTCACCTTGACCACCCAAATCTATGGAACTAGTAAAGAAGCCATTGGTTAAGATATAATTAGTTTGAATCCATTGGTGGGAATACTAATACTGGTTATCACAGTAACAATGTGTCAGTTGCACTTGGTCTTTCAACTATGTTGATTTGAATATTTATCATGCTACTAAACAAATGTTATATACCATAAATTATCATAGATTGAGGTACCAGTTGGTCAGTAGGGGCACTGATTGTAACTTTCTCCGAAATCTGACCTAATAGGTTGCCAATGCCATAACTAGGAATTTAGATAGTCACTAATTAATTTCGAAAGCGCTTGATCCAACTATGCTTATATATTTGGACCATTGTGTTAGACGAAATTGTAATTAAATGAAAGTTCTTTGTAACAATTAACAAGGGCATGATGTGTTTAGAGAAAGAACATTCATAGAACAACTAGGTAAATTCTCAAGTGTCCCTTGATTTTATTTTACATGAGTTTGCTATTTCCTAGGGATATGTAGAATATTTTCTTTTGTTAGTTAGTGAACCATTTGGCTTTAGAGTGAATATCTAGTGGAAGAGTTTTCCTTGTTATTTATGTGTGGGAATATGGAAGGAATATAGTAGGACGACTTTTGAAAACGAATCTCACTTGATTTTGGGACCACAAGCAACATTTTGATGGTTTTGGAGAAAACAAAATAGATTTGGTCAGGGTTTGTCAAACCTTCCATGATGTATTGAAGGAGACTAAAATGTTGTAAGATTTTCTTCAAAAATGAATGGAGGTCTCCGGATAACTTTGTGTGAACAAATGAGGTGTGGAATCATCCTTATGTCGTAAGGAAGTTCACGTGATCTAACAACCAGATTAAACGTATTATGTGCATATTGGTTTGATTTCTACTATCTAGCCAATGGGAGGCTCACTTCTCCAACATCAGTTTTTTATCACTTTCTGATGATACTTGATTGTGTCAATTTCCATCGTACATGGGTTGGGGATGTGAACAACATTGTTTCTTGGTAGGTTTGCATGGCTGGGGGAAGGGGCATATCACTTGGGCTAAGCTGAATTCAGGTTCTCCTGTAGTACATTGCTTCCTGGGAACACCCTAGTAGGATCAAGGTTCATGTAATAGGAGGTTGGAAGTTTTAACATTGGCCACCAACATTATGTAACCCTTGTTCTTTATTCAGGCCTGAGTCTGCAATCTAGACGCTGCTTTAAGGGAGGAGAGATTGTGGAGGAAAATGGCATCAACGCAGATGATGTGGATTTCTATAGGAACAAGTCCAAGTCTTGAAATAAATTGAGGAGGTTCGGGTCCATTTGATCAACTTTGCATCGGCCTTCTTCCTCCATGTGGCATGTTTTGCATTACACATGCTTCACTTTGATCAAAGTGATTGATTAGAAAGACCTATTAAGGAAGTAGAGATCCTAACTGAAGAGCTTGGGGGTGATGGAGCTCTAAGACCAGATGGCTATCCTATTGTTTCCTATGGATGCTAGGATATTTTTCGATAAGACCATATGAACGTGGTAAAGGAATTCTCACATTGGAAATATAATGGTCAAACCATACGTGATTGGTCATTTTGTGAGGGATAGTGGTTCAAAATCAGCAGCTTATGGATGTGGCCTTTGGATACGAATCAACAATATTCTACCAGAGTTTCATAAAAGGATTACTTTTAAAGAACAAAAAGGGTCTAGAGTAAGATTTGGAAGAATTGTTGATGTGGCTTTTCTTCTTGTTAGATCTCAATTTCCAGATTATTCACTTTATTGTAATAGAAAAAAGACCCTAGTTAAGGGGTACATGATGCAATCTGGGGAACCAAACTTAATGGGCCTTTGGCTTTAGAAGAATCTTTAACAATTGAGCTTCTAGTCTAAGGCTACGTTTGGTAAATCTTCTTGAAAGTACTTTTGCAACTTTTTAGTTGAAAAAATGAATTTTTTTTATAAAAACATGTCTGGTTAAAATATTAAAAAGTACTATAAACATGTAAATTATAAAAATTAAACTCTTAACGTAGAAGTCAAATTAGAGTGACTTCTACTTTTTTTGCTCAAACGGGAAGTAACTTTCCCACCTCATTACCATGTAAGAGATCATGGGTTCAAAACCCATGTTCTCCAAACTTATGTTGCTTTTCTTTGTTTTTGATTCTGTAAAAGGTGTTAGTCTAGCCTAACTAATTTAGTAAGATTTGAACAAAAAACATGATTCGGTGCCACAGACTTGTGAGGGCGAAATTCTAAAAAATTTGAATTTGAATTTTAATTTTAATTCTTGGGAGTTTTGGGAATTCGGTAGCTGTCCATTTTCGACACCATTGATCAAGCTCAATTTTTTTTTTTTTTCGAATTTGAGTTTTTCCATAAAATCTAAAAGGCTGTTGATTTGGATTGCTAATGCGGTAATCCATGTGGGTCCAATGACCCTTAGTAAAGAAGAATTTTAAAATAGAAATCTCAAGTCTCATAATGAGAGCTTGGAAAGTATTTATAGCCCATAATAGGGGAATGGACATAAATGCCCTTACACAGAAAGAATAATAGAAATAAATACATATAAACTAAACAAGAACTAATAATCTATCCTAATATTTCCAATACTCCCCCTCAAGCTGGGGCAAATATATCAACTAGGCCCAGCTTGACGAGATGAGAGTTTATGACAGAAGGTCCAACAGACTTTGTAAGCATATCTGCTAATTGATCTGAAGAAGAGACAAAGATTATCTTAAGTGCACCAGATCTAACTTTCTCCCTGAGAAAGTGAACATCAACCTCGATGTGCTTAGTCCTTTCGTGAAGGACTGAGTCAGATGCAAGCATTATGGCAGACTTGTTGTCACAGAACAAAGAGGAGGAACCAACAGTAGGAAATCCCAACTCTGTTAGCAAGGATCTAAGCCAAAGTAGCTCACATGTACCAAGGGCCATAGCACGATACTCAGCTTCAGCAGAAGAACGAGAAACCACACTTTGTTTCTTACTCTTCCACGAGATAAGATTACCACAATAGAAAGTACAGAAACCAGATGTAGATCTCCTATCTGTAAGAGAACCCGCATAATCAGCATCAGTGAAACATGACAGATGTGGCTGAGTAGTAGACGAATAAAATAAGCCTAGGCCAGGACGAGACTTCAAGTAGCGAAGAATACGATACACGGCATCAAGATGAGAGGTGCGCGGAGCATGCATAAACTGACTAATTACACTAACTGCAAATGTCAAATCCGGTCTAGTGTTAGTCAAATAAATCAAACGGCCTACGAGTCTCTGGTAAGATGAAGGATCAGATAAAAGTTCCCCAGATTCAGCGTGAAGGCGGTGATTCTGATCCATTGGGGACGAGGCAGGACGACAACCAAGCATACCAGTGTCCTGAAGAAGATCCAATGTGTACTTTCGTTGAGATAACGAAATACCACGACGTGAGCGGGCTATCTCTAACCCCAAAAAATACTTGAGAGGACCTAAGTCCTTAACCTCAAAAGCACTACCCAACTGCCTCTTAACCCTGTCAATCCATTGTACATCATCTCCAGTTACGATAATATCATCCACATAAACTAAGACAATGGTATTGCGGCCATCTACTCCTCGTCGAATAAAGCAAGTATGGTCAGAGTGGCATCTGGAAAATCCCATAGATAAAATGACGTCAGAGAAACGCTGGAACCAGGCTCGCGGAGATTGCTTTAAACCATACAGAGATTTAAGAAGGCGACACACTTTCCCAGAATACTCCCCCTGAAGACGAAATCCAGGAGGGGGGTCCATATAAATGACCTCCGTCAGATCACCATTGAGAAAGGCATTCTTCACATCAAGCTGGTGAAGAGACCAAGAATGACAGGCCGCTAAAGAGATAAGTAAACGGACAGTAGATAATTTGGCTACCGGGGCAAAAGTGGCTCCAAAGTCCTTTCCCGGAGTCTGCGTAAACCCCTTAGCGACGAGTCGAGCCTTATAGCGATCAACCGTACCATCTGCAAGATACTTGACTGTGAAAACCCATTTACAACCAACAGTTCGCTCCCCAGAAGGAAGAGAAACAAGATCCCATGTGTGATTCTTCTGCAAGGCATCCATTTCAACAGTCATGGCTCTAGTCCACATAGGATCACGTAGAGCCTCAGATACAGACCGAGGAATCCGAATAGAATCTGTGGTGGCAAGGTAGGCTCGATAGGAAGGAGAAAGACCCTGATAAGAAACAAACTGGGCGATAGGGTGATTAGTAACACACCCTCGCTTACCTTTGCGAAGTGCAATAGGTAAGTGAGAGTCAGAAATAGAGGGAATAGGTGGAAAAGTAGAAGGGGATATACCTGAGTCCAACGAGGAGGTTGGCAAGGGTTGAGATGAGGGGGGGCGACGAGAGTAAACTTGCAGCGGCGGCAGCGAAGAGGAAGATGGAGAGAAAACTGGAGATGGTAGCACTATTGGAGAAGAGTCCTGCAAAGGAGAAGAGTCCTGCAAAGAAGATGAAGTACGAAAATATGGAACATTTTCAAAAAAGGTGACATCCAGGGAATGAATAATACGATGAGAGAAGGGATCATAGCACCGATACCCCTTTGACATAGAAGAGTAACCCAAGAAAATACAACGGGTAGCTTTGTCATCTAGTTTGGTGCGATGAGGAGTTCTATCCTGAACAAAACAGGTACACCCAAAAACTCTAGGTGTAATAGGAAAGAGAATGCGATCAGGGCAAATAATATGAAGAGGCACCTGTCCCCCCAAAGTGCGGCTCGGAACACGATTCAGGAGGAAAGCAGCAGTAAGAACTGCCATATTCCAATAGGACTTGGGAACATGCATCCCTCGCAGAAGGCAACGGACAATGTTCATGAGGTGACGATTTTTACGTTCTGCCACCCCGTTTTGCTCAGGAGTGTATGGGCAGGTTAACTGATGAAGCATACCACGCTCATGAAGATGGGAGCGAATCCCATCAGAAATATATTCCCCACCATTATCTGTTCTAAGAGATTTGACGGTAATGTTGTATTGAGTTTGAATCATTTTAAGGAAATTAACAAAAATAGGTAATACCTCAGAGCGAGAACGCATTAAATAAACCCAAGTACAACGAGAATAGTCATCAATAAATGTAACATAATATCTATGACCATTAAAGGCAGTAACAGGGGAAGGCCCCCACACATCAGAATGAACCAAATCAAAAATAGCATTAACTCTATGCATGCGAGGAATATAAGAGGAACGTGTGTGTTTAGAAAGTTCACACACAGAGCACTGAAATTTGTGTCCACTACAAGATTGTTTTAACATAGGAAATAATGAACATAAGTGCTGAAAATTAGCATGTCCTAAGCGAGCATGCCATAAGTCTAAAGTCTGAAAAGAAAAATTATGATTTCCAGTGAGTGGGAGCACGGAGGTGGAAGCAGCAGTAGGTGGAGCTTCAAACAGGTACAACCCATCCCTCTCATATCCCTTGCCAAAAATCCTCCTCGAAGCTAGGTCCTGAAAGATACAGTGAGTAGGAAAAAAGGTTACAGAACAATTAAGCGATTTTGTAAGACTACTCACAGACATAAGGTTAAGAGATAAATGTGGAACATGGAGAACAGAATCAAGAGGAAAACCAGGGGATAGAGATATAGTACCCTTACTGTGAACAGGGGTAAGAGACCCATCAGCAAGGCGAACCTCCTTATGAGTAGTAGGAAAAATAGAAGAAATAAAATGATTGGACTCACCGGTCATGTGATCAGAGGCACCAGAATCAATGACCCAGGTCAGAGGAGCAGAGCCAGACTGAGTGGCATGAAAAGCAGAAGAGGTACCTGGGGGAGTGGTAACGGATGCTACTGTTGAGGATGAGGGAGTCTGAGCTTGGAGCTGATCCCGTACAATAGCTGTAATTTGTGTCTGAAGATGTTGTAAATCAAGAGTACCAGGAGAAGCATGATCAACATAGGTAGATTCAACAGCGGCAGCACGGGGCTGTCCCCCAGAAGATCTCAACAGGTGGGGATAGAGCTGAAAGCAGCGAGCCTTCTCATGGCCAATCTTCCCACAATGACTACATGTAAGACCACTTCCTTTACCACGCCCACGGCTCCCACGGCCTCGATTCCCAGATCCTTGAGTACGGGAATTAGAAAATCCTGAATTAGCTGCAAGAGCCATCTGATCTGTATCTGAAGCAGAGATAGTGACAGAAGACGGGATTTGAGAAGGAATGACACGGCGACGACGTTCATCGCTATCAATAGTTGCAAATGTCTCAAATAATGAAGGTAGAGGAGTGGTATTAAGGATTTGGGTCCGCAATGCCTCAAACTCAGGACGTAAACCCATGAGGAACTGATATGTCTGATGTCGAGCAATCCTCTTGACCACATACCCGGCTGCCTCTACAGATAACTCAACCATAGACTCATAGTGCGAGAGCTCTTCCCAACGAGACTGAAGAAACCCAAAATAATCAGCAACACTCTGATTTCCTTGAGTAGCTTGAGCGATATCCCGATAAAGTTCATAAATCCTAGAGTCATTCCGAGCATGTGCATATGTCTGAGTGAGAGCTGACCACAAAGAAGAGACAGTCTCATGATACATAAACATAGTGTAGATACGTTGCTCCATAGAATTGAATAGCCACCCAAGAATAGTGCAATTATCAATTTCCCATTGTTCAAATTTGGGATCAGTAGAGGGTGGCTTAGGAATACTACCTAAAAGCCAACCAGTTTTTCCTCGACTACCCAAATAAAGTCGTACAGACCGGGACCAGCTCTGAAAGTTACGACCATCGAGTGGGGCATTAGTGATACGCTGGACAGAGAAATTAGCCCCAAGAGTGGTGGTAGAATCCTTAGGTTCGTGAGTTGAAGTCATTGTACACTTAGTCTTGTATTTGGATTGAAGGGAGATCTCCCGTATTAACACTGAATGCTGTCGGCAACACCAGAAAAAGTTTCTACTACTGTCGTGAAGTTGTACCACCCAAAGAACCCAACGTAGTTGCTGTTACAAGACTCTGCTGTTGTTGTAGAGCAAAATAGGCTGTGTAGAGATGATCAAAGTGAACATAACAGCAGGCTGCTGCTGTGGGTTGCTATCGCAAGGCACTCTAGTGCAAGTAGAAGGAGTCGCAACACACGGTAAATGGATCTGATCACTGCTGCTGCTGTATGTTGTTGTCGCAAGGCACTCTAGGGCAAATAGAAGGAGTCGCAACACAGGGTAAATAGATCTGATCACTATAGGTTCTATAGGTCTGATCGTAGGTCACTATAGGGTATATAGATCTGATCGCAATCACTATAAAGCAAGTATAGTGAATCGCAAAATACTGTAGAGCATCTAGAGTTAATCGCAGATGGGAGACAGACCTGTAGAACCTTGTTGCTGCAATAACGGAGCACTATAGGACTTGTAGGTCTGATCGCAGATCAGATTCAGACCTGTAGAACCTTGTTGCTGCAATAACGGAGCACTATAGGACTTGTAGGTCTGATCGCAGATCAGATTCAGACCTACTGTTGCTGTCGCAAGGTATAATAAGGGTCTAGAAGTTGATCGCAGAACACTCTAGAGCTTGGAGGTTTGATCGCAGATGAGATTCATCTCTATTATCATTGTCGCAAGGTATGATACAGTCCAAAAGTTAGATCGCTAGTCAGAATCAGATCTATAGTTGGCTTGTTGACTGATCACAAGATACTTTTAGGGCTAATTTCCAAGGAAAAACCCTAACGTAGGGTATAAAAATATATATATATATATATTTTAATCACAGCGCAAAACTCTATTGCAGCGTGTGAAGGATTATTAAAGTCTCTATCGCAATATGCGATTAAGAAGACAAGATTCAAAGAAGGAACTTTAAGCTCTGATACCAAGAAGAATTTTAAAATAGAAATCTCAAGTCTCATAATGAGAGCTTGGAAAGTATTTATAGCCCATAATAGGGGAATGGACATAAATGCCCTTACACAGAAAGAATAATAGAAATAAATACATATAAACTAAACAAGAACTAATAATCTATCCTAATATTTCCAATAAGTAAGATTTGAAATCTTACCAAGGAAGGAGTTTTTCTTGTGAAAGAATGTTTTCTGACAATAAGGTTCCAGCCCCACCATCATCTCCAACTTCCACCATCTCTCTCTCTCTAAATCAAAATCCTAAATTAGCAATTTATGATTATTTCACGAGGAATCTTGTTTATGATTATTTCTGATAAATTGAATATTTTTTAATTAGTTTGAATTGTGTGTTTGTTTCTTTCATGTGCGATGGGTGAGATTTTGTAATCAAAGGGACCAGAAATTTTTGTTTATGTGCATGCATTTTCAAAATTTGGTTCTTCGATTCACGGTTCAATATCAATAAGAGGTTTTAGGTGCCTGTAATGAAATTTTATAGATTTCGCAGAAAATTTTATTTTTCATCAAAAGTTCTTAAACTTGGGAAGAATCAGCGACCTTGGCATTGCGCCATTCTTCATCCTTGGTCAATTCTCCTTTATTTTATATAACCTGAAAAATTAGTTTTATAACTAGCATTACCAAATGAATTTATCTAATTCAAATGCACTTATTGAAAAGTTGTTCTTAATAAAAGTCTTTTTACAAAAGTTAGTAAGAGTACCAGAAGTTGTACTAAACAGGCCCTGATTGATTGTATATCTCCAGTCAAGATCAACTTTTTGGGCTTAGCCCTATAACTCAGTTGGTTTGACACATTGCAAAGCAACTTTGAGGTCGTGGGTTCAAGTCCAACTTACTCACCCAAGAAAAAAGGATCAACTCTTTGATGGACATTTGACACTAGGAAACTAGCAAACAATAAAGTATTTTTGTTGAATCTTTTTATAAGTCTACAAATCCTTCTATCGAATTTCCTTCCTGAATATTGCCATCTGAAGTACAAAAGTTGATGCAGGACTGTGAAAACTAACCTAATGTGTTAAGTTTGATATCAAGAATAAATTAACAGGGGCAATTCAAAGTATAAAATAAAGCTCAATCAATCACAAACAAAAGAAATATATAATAGATGATTAAAACTGGCTCGAGACCTAATCACAATCCTACAATGTTAAACCCTTTAAATTGTGAACGACGCATCCAAAAGAAGTTAGGAGTTTCACAAATTTAGGGTTCCAACCAATATTAATGTGTCTCGATGATTAAAGTTGGGAAAGGTATAAATTGAAGGTTCAGTGTAAAACTAGCCGATTTTGAGGTATTGGACAGAATAGGATTCAGAATGGGTGACTAGGACTAAATATGGGGCAGCAGGTTTGTATTAGGTCGAAATAGGTTAGGTTGCATGAAAAAAAAAAAAAGTGCTGGGCGGATTGATTTAATGTTTAGATGGCTATTAAAGGTTCAGCTGATATATAAAGAGGTCTAGGATGGATTCAGCAGTGATTTAAGGCCTGTAGGTGAGGTTTGGGTGGGTAGTAGAGGTGCTTTCCAGGTTCAGCAGTAATTATAATGAGTATAGAAAAGGTAACAATAAGGTTTAGGGTTTAATATGTGCTGTTGGGGTGGATCTAGGGTTTAGGTATCAAGTTTAAAAGTAAATAAGAAGAATAAGAGTAGGGAAAACAAGGTATAGGTGCTGCTGGGTAAATCTAGGGTTTAGGCTTCAGATTTTAAGAGAAAAAAGGTGAAGAAGGGTAGGAAAAAACTTAGTACCTTGAGTAGGAAACTAGAATCTTTACCTTAGATTCACACCAAGTTTGGTGTCACACTATCCATCATTTGGAGAACTAAGAAAAAAATCTGTAAATTTTCTTCATTAATTTAAAAAGAATCTCTACAACAAGTATTTATATGTTTTCTAAAATCCTAGGACTAATCTCAGCTATTAAAACTAATCTATGGTCAAGATTAATACATAAATTGACTAACAAATAAACCATTTAATGAAAACTCCTTACACCTAATAAAATTAGTCATAAGCCCTAAAACTATAGTAATAGTGAAAAAACCCATGGTTGGAAAATAAATCTCAAAAACATCCCTAGCTGAAAATTAATAAACTAAACAATCCTAATCCTATAAGATGGCCCAATGGACCCTCCATGCTTCATAAAAGCAACCCATTGAAACTTTCCAATGTGGGGTTTTCTTTAAAAAATGGGGTCTTCTAACTCTAATGCTCTGGGAAATTCTCGAACTATGCCCATATATAGATCACCCAACCACAACAACCGTAAAGGGATTGTCCTCCTCTGATATACCCCATATGGTGGCATAGTGATCTCCTCACCAAAAGTTCTATCCAAGATTGCCTTTCTCATTTGGTCAGTTAGTCTTGCAAAACTTCTAACAATGGACAACCTCATGACTAGGGGAATATCTTTGGTTAACTCATACTTTTTTTTATAAATCAACTGGAAAATTGGTCAATCGCATCCTTATTCATTGCTCCTTTTCAAGAGAGGTGTAGGTTCATTTCCTTTCATTGTCTAGTATTTCTTGGTGTTTTCCATCCTCACTCTTAGAATTGTTTCAAGGTTGGTGTCTTAATGAAATCTCTCTCTCTCTCTCTCAAAAATAAATAAATAAATAAAGAATTTTGTTGTCTTTAACCCCATTTGCTGTGTTGTTGTATTTGGTTGGAGTGGAACAACAGTCTTTGAAGGGAATGAGCATCATATGCATGAGGTTCTTATGTCCATCCTTTTCTACTGGTGCAGGAGCTTTAAGGTCGTTGTAGGTTTCTTCTTGTTTTTTTTTCATTGTTGCAATCCTGGACTTATTGGTCCGTATTCAAGAATACTACTAACCCATTTCCTTTGGAAAAGAGATTATCGTGGCCCGTCATGGTTTGCAGTAACTGAGATTGAGATATTTGCATTCCATTAGCTCAATGGACAAGTTTACATGCAGTCCTAGTTGAATTTTTATTTCTATATTTCTCTGCCTATGATGGTTTTTAATCTGAAAACTCTTGCATAATCAAAGTTTCAGCCCTAACAAACAATTTACTTCAGTTGGAAGGCGAGGCTCATGTTAAAGGTTCTATTGGTATAAAAATTCCACCACCACGCCCTAAAAGAAAACCAAGTAAGCCATATCCTCGTAAGATCAACACAAGGGCCCATACCTCTTTTTCGGTGAGAGTGAATGACGGGAAACACTTAACGTCAGCTTCATCTCTGTACCCTGAAAAACAAATGCAGGGCATGGAGAATGACCCATCTCCCGAGGTACATTCATCTTTCGTTCAACTACGCCATTTGTATAACATATTTGTTTAACTTTCTCCGCTTATGACATGTTGACCAGAAGAAACACGCTGGAACTGAAAAATTAGTGGAAGCAAAAGAAACTCTTGACGAGGGCAATGGTTCTGAAGTCCTTACCCTTTTCCAAGAGGCTTCCATCTCTTTAGCAAGCAAAAGCTCCATACCAACATCTGCTGTACTCACAAGCTCTTGCACTTTCAGGGAGTTTATACCCTCAAAAAACGAAATAAGCGACCATGGCTCGAATAAAGCACCGAACTTGGAAAACAGAGAGAGAACAAATGAACCAAAGAAACCGGAAAAACTTGGAAGATCGTCAACGGATGAAGTACAAACCAACCGGAGCTGCCCAAGGCATGTCCCTGTTCATATCGTGGATGGGAACCAAGGAACATGTATGCAAACTCAGCGGTGCAATATGTATCCATCATCCTTCTTTTATGGAAATCCGAATTTTTTCACAAATCCAACGGCCTCTTCAACTACTGAATGGTCTTCCGTTCATCAATCATTGCCAAACGCCTCCCCTCCTCCCTTTACTCCATTCCTCAGCAACCAAGACAATTACCAATCATTTCTCAACATCTCCTCCACTTTTACGAGTCTCATTGTGTCTACGCTGATAAAAAATCCGGCAGCCCTTATGGCAGCAAGTCTTGCTGCTTCATTCTGGCCCTGCACAAATGGAGAAACCTCTGGAGGATTCCCATTAAGACACATGAGCCCATCACCAAATATGGCTGCGGTTGCTGCTGCTACAGTAGCGGCTGCAACTGCATGGTGGGCCGCTCATGGAATGTTGCCCTTGTGTTCTCTTCCTCTTCACCACCCTGGATTTACCTGCCCTTCTGCATCGGATATTGGCCAAGTTCCATTAGTCAACAAAGAAGGAAAAGACAACAATCCACAAGATCTAGATTTCTCTGAGTCCCCAAAACCTCAGCATTCAGTTTCTAGATCGCCAGTTTTGACGTCATCGGCCTCTGAGGAAAGTGGAGGTGCAAGGTCAAATAGTAACGAACTAAAAGCTGCTGGTCACGAGCAGAAGCCTGCATCGATCATTGAACAACATGACTCAACCAAAGAAAAGACCAAAACAAAGGCGGTTCGCTCCTCCTGTGGCTCTAACACATCATCTAGCAGTGAAGTTGAGACAGAGACCTTAGAGAAGCATGAGTTGAAAGATCCAGATTTAAGCCATCCGGCTGTTGATCATAACAATCGTCGAAGCAGAAGCACCAACAGCACAAACGAGTCGTGGAAAGAGGTCTCAGAAGAGGTTATTATTACCCAAATAGCTTTGAATTGAATTTTTTTTTTTTCCTGAATATATCCTTTGTATCATTCATCACCGTTATTGTCACCTAACTTTGTAGCTTTCTCAGGGACGAATGGCATTCGAAGCCCTCTTATCCAGGGAAATTCTACCACAGAATTTCTCACCACCAAAGGACATAAGTCATCAAAGGAATAGTGTCGAAGAAGGAAAGGAGATGTCTAATGAGAAAGATGAAGATGATACATTACAATTAAATCTCAACAATAAGACATCCAAAGTCCGTCCCGATTATTCAGGCTTGGAAAAGAGAGAGCGATTAATTAACAAAAATGCGGAAAAGGGGCTGATGACCATGGAGTTTGGAAATGGAAAGCTGAAGGCTCGTCGAATAGGATTTAAACCTTACAAAAGGTGTTCAGTGGAGGCCGAGGAGAGGAGGGTTTGGAATGGAAGTGGCAAAGAGGAAGAAAATGGTCCGAAGCGGATACGTTTGGAAGGAGAAGCTTCAATATCATGATCCATTCAATCATGTAAAGGAAACTTTGATCGTTGCATGTTGCGTTCAAAGTTTTCTTTTTAATTTTATTCCTACTTTTGTCAAGGTTGAAGCTTTTAGGAAACTTGTTGCATGTTTGCTTGTGTACTATATTTATACTTTCATACTGGTACAGTGGTACTTGAACCCCTGCAAATACAATAATAAGCGGATCTAAACTTAAATAAGGAAGAAAATAGTAAGGCTTGAAGGAGACTCTTTACAGATTACAATTTTCAACCCCAGGAGCTAAGAAAAAGAGCAGTTCTGCTCCTAGCTTCAGTGGAATTGATACTAACTCATCTAATTGGAATAGGTATGGAAATTGGAACCCCAAGGGGTTAGCTTAGTGGCGAGCTGAGTCTTGATAAGCTCCTCAGGAAGAGTAGTTCAAGTGTTTGAAACCCCACGAAGCTATGAATTTCTTGGGGCCACCCTCCAGGGTCTAGCTGACATTCGACTCAACTTGTTAAACATAAAGACTTTCCGAGGGGGTGGTGTGTGTGTGACTGAGATTAGTCACTCCCGAAGGGTGGGGATACCCACGATATCAAAAAAAAAAAAGAGTGGAAATTGGATCTCCAATTTTCCAGGATTTTTATGATTTATCATCCAGGAACCGGGGGGGATCAGTATTTGAACCATTTTGGATCTTCACATGTAGAAGTTCCATCCCCAATCTCAAGATGACACATCACTAGCATGCAGGTGATGATCCCTAACACCAGTCTCCAGAGGTACTTTCTTTAGTTATCTCATGATCGTATTTCAATCCGATTTTGCTTACATGGATAGTCTTAGAAGATTCATCCGTGCTCTTCAATGTAGTAAATTTTATATACATTTGGTTATTATTTGAAGAAATACTGTTTCTGTTATTTTCCTTGGCTTCTTGAGATTATATAGCTAACACACTTGTGATCACATTGCAGATCCCATGAATTCTATTTCTAGTGGCCAACTTACTAAAAAGCGATGTAAGAGAAACCTTCAGTTTTAAAGGGGGGTTTAATTGACCGTTCTTGTGTTTATAGCAAGTCTACTTAATCACACTTTTGATGTTGATACCATTGACCCGTGTTCAATTCTCGCCAATACCAAGTTGCTGATCTCATTAAAAACAGGCTGGGCAATAAACTAGCGATAGATTTGGTCCATTTGGTCGTGTGTCTGAAACTTGGTGGCCACTAAACCAACCTTGTTGCTGTATAAATCTATGCGGCTGACATGGCAAGGTCACAGAACCATTGATCTTTTTCTTCGCTATACACAAAAATAGATCAACTGTTAGAGTCACACGAGGAATGAACTACCTTCTTTTGGTTCTTTTCTTTGGAATGCACAAGGAAAAATGGTTCTGTGATGTTTTTCCACATCAATTTATCACGGCTCAAAAAAAAAAAACCAAAAAACAAAAATGTCTATTTAATCATGTATGGTACTCAATCTATCAAATGTGAAGTTTATGATTGTCTAATTGAAACTGCCGAGGGTAGGTGAATGGATCTGTGAAAAGCTTCAGGATTCGAGGGCATGGGATTAAATTGACATATTATTTTTTACAACAAATTCGATATAATATAAAGAAGAATAACGATTTTCTGACACACGCTCCCCGCTGTAGCATGTGCTGGAACCCTATATTCTTTTCCTTGGGATGCACAACTGTACATATTGATGGAGATTTACAATTGTGTATCCCAAGGGAAAAATCTATGGTTCTAACCCATGCCATGTAAGGGGGCATGTATCAGAGGGGGAGTGTCAGAAAATCACGACTCTTTAAAGAATGGAATTGGATTTGATTCTTTTGGTTGAATTACAATGAATCCTAATAGAGGATTTATATAGAAAATGGAGTAATCCTATATAAAAATGAACTAACATATCAGGAAACCTGATATAATCTTAGCCTAATCATATTAAATCCCAATCTTCATGACAGCCCTATCAATTGATTAACCATGATGATGCATATAATGAAATTCCTAAACAAAAAGAATAGGAAAAAATAAAAATAAATTAGAATTGGCAAGGAACCAAAACCAAGAGTCCCATGCCCTAGGGCTTTCTGGGCACATATATAATTACCGTAATCGATCAAACATCTTTAGCAAAAATATGGCAATTTTTATCAATGAAAAGACCTTCATGGTTCCACCTTGGACACTGAAGAGCCCAATGGACAGCATCAATTGAATTGCAAGTCTCTCTTGGAAGGCACATTCCTACGTAAATTTCCGACAAACAGCTCCACCGTTGACAGCATCAACCAACACAGATATCTCAATGGTTATCTGCAATAGATAGGAAACTTTGTGTGTGCTAGAAGAGGGACCATTATTCTCGATCTTTCATGAGGTCCATCTCTTTACAAAGGCAGGTTAAGTTGGGAATTATACCTCCATTATGATATCTTAGAATGCGATCTCCAGCTAAATCATTCAATAAAGTCGATGGATCCTTTGCTCCTCCATGCTGCAAGAATTTAGTTCTAAGAGTGGATCCTGTGGCCAGTGATAGTGGATCCTCCATGCATACCTCCTGCCATATGGTTGCAGCGAAGCATTTGGCGTAAAGGTAGCTATAGTAACCTTCACTCAATAAAAATAAGTTTGGTCGATCAAAAAAATCTAATTCTACAAGCCGCACAAAATTGGCTATAAGCATATAGAAATTAATACAGTATATTAATATTGCACCAATGCCAATGAGCAACTCATGAGAAAATTTAAAAGGCTCCCTCTCAGTATGTCCCACCAAAGTCTATCAATTGTTCTGGACTACTTGCAATAATATTATTTGAAACTAAAAAATGAGTGAGACAAATTAGATGGTTAGTGTCTCTCATCATAAATACTCGTTTCTACCATCTTATGTTTGTGATGTCTAATTACTTATAATTTTTTTTTTTTTTTACAAAATCACATTACAGAATAGTAGTCCAGGTATCTTTATGGTGCCTACCATCAGCTGATATTGTAGATGTGGACAGAAACATAGTAACAAAGAAGAATGAAGTTCGTACCTGCTCCATAGTTTAAAAGGTGATTGAATCTAGTGTGCCAATGAGTGCCCTCTACATGGTTCCAACTGGTATGTTGTTTTTTCAGATCAGCAACAATCGAAATTGTATCTCTTGGTGAGGATGATGATTGCTCCCCAAAAAGCACTTGATCGATCAAAGCATAGAAAACCTGAAAGGCATGCAAGCAATAATGTTCAGTACCTAAGATAGTTGTAAGGGGACTACAAATCTTTCGACATAAAGAACAAAAAGAGAACTGTGTGATCATCATAATCATCAAATTAATATCCCAAATATTTGAGGTTAGTCTTACAAATCTCGTAACTGCTTAAATTCTATCTAGGGTCATGTCTTCCATTGAAGCATGTCTCAAAAAGAGTATCACTTCTAAGAAACACTAGGATGAGTTTGGGAAAATGAATCAGAATTAATTAGCAAAGATTTGGAGAGAGATTATACGAGATGCCAACCATATCTAATTCCCCTCATGGCCTGGGCCAGGTAGCATATGCTTGATTCATGGGGAATTTATACGCTTGCCATGAATGTCTGCCACACTGCACAGTTTCTTGATCCATATAATCCATTCAAATTTCCTTATTTTAATGGTTAACATAATATCCATTGGTCCAAACTGGACAATAAAACACTGACAAAACAATTAGGTCCTAAGCCTTATCCTAAAAATTTGGAGCCAGCTGAACAAATCCTATTCCCCTGTGATGATTTGTCCAAGCTAAAGATTATACGACGGTCTCTCCACTTCTGTGATGATTTGTCCAAGCAAAGATACCAAGATGAAAATGTGAATAAGAAGATCTAGGGTTTGAGAAGAATAAGTTTTCATGTGTTCTTTGCACTAAACCCAATAGTTTGTTAGTTCTCAAAATAACATGGACGGTAAGCCCTCACAAATTTGCTAATCGAGTATATTTAAGGGTATTGACAAGAACACCCTTCACAACATAAATCACAGTTTTCTTTTTCTGTTTTTGATAAGCACTTAAATCAAATAGTTAAGATTTACAACATGAAGTGCCAACTTAGCCAAGTGTTAAGACGTGTGGAGTGTTGTTCCCACGTCCTAGGTTCAAAGCCCCTTAAACCCAATTTCATTTACTAACCCACTAACCCTGTACCTATCAAAAAAAAAAAAAGATTCACGACACAACATAAATCTTGCTTACTAGCTCAACCAACATTTTCCGTAGTCTAGATGATGACCAATTCTGCCATGCATGTGATTGTATATAGAGATATAGATATGCTTTGAAAGAAATTATTTGAAAACTAATAATACAACGAGTTTGGGGCCTCTGGCAGTGAACCTGACGTTGCAGCTCAGTTGCTGCGAACATCTTTCTAGCACCTTTCATTGACTCTACAAGTTTCTCAGGGATTACTTCACCAGTAGAATAATGTCTGGCAAATGTCCTCAGGACTCGGTAATCCCATGCATAGTACCTGGGAAAATCAACAGAATCAATACAAGGTCTAAACTTAAAATGTCAATATCTGAAATTGACAAAAGAAGCATATTTTACTTAAAACCATAGTATTAAATAAATAGAAATATTTTGGAGAATACCAAATTTTGACCAGAATAATCAAACTTTAGGCATGATGAAAATACCAGATTTTGGTAGATATATTTCAATAAATAGTAAATTAAACCGAAATATCTTTGCAGAAAAAATTATTTTTTAAATATTAATAAAATTTATAAAAAAAAAACTACAATTTTAAATTGTTTGTAGAAAGAACTTATATGTTACATCATAATAATATTTATTGATAAAATAGACATAATATTCATCCATTAGTAGAAATGAAATATAATTAGTTGGTATCTATATCATCTTAGACTGATATATTCTAGACATATTAGCATGTTCATATAATCAATGCACATAAAATCGTCAATGGTCAAGTTCTATAAGATGGATATATGAATAATTTATTCATCCATATTTAAAAAGTATATATATATATATATAATAGCGTACGAATGCAGTATTTAATAATTTGTTCATCTAAGCAAGTGTCTTACTTGTTGAAGAGTGTAGCTAACGTGGTGGCATTACTCTTCTTATTACCAAGTAGAATGTAGTTTTATTTTCACTGTCAAGATCTCAAATACCTACTAAAACATGTAGTGAAGCCTTATTGATCTTCATTTCCACTCCATAGTCCATATGATGGTCTATCGTATTTTGATGATTTATAAATGTGTTTTATGATTTCCTAAAATTTCAATTCAAAGTTCCTCAATGTTTCCATGATTTCCATAGTTCCATGAAAATCATATTAGTTTCCACACTCGTCGAAATATTTCCATCTCCAAACTGACCAAAATAGACATCAAAATTGAAATTTAGTACCTTGCTCAAAACTTAAGAGTTCAAGTGAAAGGGGGGGGGGGGCGGGGGGGGGAGAAACATTTTGGAAAATAGTAGCCTCTTTGGGTTCAAGAGTTAGCTTCTAGGAATATTTCACCTGGATGAATGAGATCTACTTGCGAATCACATGGTGTTGTCTTGTAGTAATTTTTTTGATAAGTGTCTTGTAGTAATTTCAAAACCATAATTTATAAACAGCTACAAGTAGCAGCTAAATTTTTCAACCATTTTCCATTCTATACAAAGTACCCAAATAATCTCAGTGGCTGAAATAGATACCACAGTAATCAAAGCATGCTACTCACTCAAAAAGATTTGAAGGTGTTTCAGCTAAATCAAGAACCACTCTGGTCCCTGAAAAATGTTGGTAATCCTACAGGATTCAACAAAATATATGTTAGTAAGAGAGGGGGCCAAAATGGATAATTGATTTGTATGTTTAGTAGTGAATTAGACATAGAATACCGTTCTCGAAAGCAGGGAATGAAGAGCGTGCCCAAACTCATGGAAAAGAGTTTCCACTTCCCAATGGTTAAGCCTTGCAGTTGATGAACCGGGTGGTGCCGAAAAATTACAGACAAGGGCTACAATCTACAGTATCACCATATGGAAGTAAGCGTGATTGCAAATAACTAGAGTTATACCTAGAAAGTCATCACTCCGTGGGTGTAAAATCGAACAAAATCATAGATAATACATGTCCATGGAAATGCAAAACCTTCCGGCATCAAGCATTTTTTAATAAACCCAAACAACATCAGAGGTTTAGCTGTTCAAATACTACAGAAGAAAGACTAATCAGAGTTCACAATGATATCTACACCTATTTGAGAGAACAATAAGAACTATACGAAGGACAACACAGGAAGTGTGCACTCCTAATATGAAAAACCACCATCCAGGTTTTAGGTGACTGAAATTTCTAAGTTGAAACTCAAGCTTGAATTTCATATGCTGTGTGTCACTTGACAAGATTACCAATTTATGGGCACACCAGCTAGAAACAGAATTTTGTAGCTTTCTTTCAGAAAATGCAAAAAGCTACTACTGTCCACTACAGAACGTAACTATGTACTAAAACCCAGAGTTTTGCATACCACATAATCAAGGTTGAAACCTTGTTCTATTTCATTGTTTTGGTCAAGCAAAACATAATGAAACATTCTGGAACATTCACTCATTTTTTCCAATCTATATATATAGAAATAAAGGGAAAAAATGTGTTTTGGGTGATTAAAACGTATTTTAAATGGACTTACAAAAATGTGCTCTCAATGGCCTGGGCAAGCCTGCCTGAACACAGCTTGAGAATGACCTAAGCATGGTAGAGATGGAATAAATTCTGATAGTACTGATGTGTATAGAAGACAAACCTATACAAATTGATGCTTATGTAAACATTGTGAAACATTAATGTATACTGCAACAAACTTAGTCTGGTCCAGCATCTCGGAATATATGTTTGGCCGAAACATTCCAATATGGAAAAGTATTCTGAACCATGTGCATAATAATGAAAGATAACATGGTATTCAGATCTTACAGATAACAGTTAAAAGAAAAGAACTTAACCATAGTCTTGATAAAGCTCCAAAAGGGCTACAAACATACAGGAAGTTGGTACTCTGTCTCAGATATCTGGCGCCCGCCTTTAATGGCAAAATGAGCACAGCCTGGATACTTGCCCTTCCTGGAGTACAAATCGAGGTACAGATACCCCAAGTCACCCTGAGCATACAAGCATAATCCCTCAATTCAAGTATGAGCATAAGAGTAGACTAAGAATAGATGTACCAAACAAATAAGGGCCCATTTGGACAAGCAAGACTAGGTAGCAAAAATAAATAACTCAAACCACTCTTGAAAAAATCAGCTTTTAGCAAAGTTTGTGATAGTACATCTGGTGTGTATGGTGCAAATTACAGGGTGCAAAGTGGGCTCTCTAAACCCACAGTAAACCAAAGCAAAGTTGGCTCACATAGAAAAGTAACACCAATTGAGTCCAAATAGCCACTAAAGTTTCCGAAAACATCAAATCCCCAGTAATAAATGCTATGATAACTAGTAATTGACTACAATTTTCAGTAAGTAGCTAATAATGGTTATTAGGCATTACAATTCTGAAAATGTCAAAAGCACTATTCTCAATCATCAATTACTGCTTTGAAGTTATATTTGCTTCAAGATAGCTCACTGATCCTAGAAGTAGCCCCAAGTTGACAAGCTAATGTTCAAAAGCCAAGCATGGGTTGTTGAATCACAACTATTGTAGATTCACAATAAAGAAGCACATGTACCTCTTCAGGATGATGAAGTGCCATCTTAAGCACATCTTGGTGCCATGATTCACCAGGTGCAAGAGGGATGCTATAAAATGTTGCACCAAATAATGACTGCACCAGCACTTTCAAACCCTCAATGCATTGCGGTAAGGGAAAGTAAGATGATACAACCTGTTCCAAACAGAAAGAGCAAGATTTATCTTGAAAGAATGATAAAAAGAACAAAATGCACTTCAACAAATCCAAAAATTCAAACTTAACGATTGTAAGAATGGAATGAGCATTGAAGGAGAACACCAGCATATTACAGTTAAGATACTACTAAGTGTGTCATGCAGTCATGCCAAGTAAGATAACGTTCAAAACTGTGGAGAAGTTTACCGAGGAGTCTAAGTTGTAGGCAGAAGACTTCATCATCCCTGTGAAGTAAGCCTCATCCCATGGCTCCAAATCTACACATCTTTCATCGTATTTTTGCTTCTTAAAATCCCTAATTGTCTTGAACTCCTACAAGGCAAGGGAGAGAAGGAGAGAGGGAGAGAGGGAGAGAGACAGACCATATTAGCAAAAAAGTAAGGTAATCTACAACTTGAAAGAAACTACCAAAACTTCACACCTGAAAAGTATGTCTGTTAAGGCAAATACCTCATCAGCCTTAGGCCTCACGATCTTGCCCAACTCAAGCAGAAAAGACATCACCACCTCTGGTGATGAAGCAAGGTTTGGATGCAACGCAAACTCAGCAAAAGATTTATGCCCCATAATCTGCACCAATCTTCAAGGAGGAAAATCAACAGCTTATAACATCAAATAAACATCTTTTCTCTTTGCATATATACTACCATTATAGTCTGAGAGAGACTTGTAGATTTTGAAATGCCCAGAGAAATAAAATCATCAGTATAACTGAAGAAATAAAGCTGTAGAAAATTAGATTGTATCTATCCCCCAAGTACTGCGTAATTAAATTTATTAGCAGAACAAACAAGATTATGTCACAAAATTTTCTTCCTTGAGAATTTGAATATTTATAAATTCTATCTTTACATTTACTACATCTATGCTTATGAACCACACAAATCAATGTCATGTGAATTTAAAAGCATTCACTGCACACTCAAAAATAATTCAACAATAATTTGTCGACCCTCCAATCTATTAGGAGTTTTTGTATGTATGATCAGATACCATACATTCCACCATATGTGTATATTTTCTGTGTTTGATGGTTTAGAAACATCCCTAGTATTTTCTAGATTTTCCTGCTAAACTTCCCCCTGCCATAGAAGACCTCGAGGTCTTCTCTGGATGTAAAAGCATTATTTTGCAGATTCTAATATTATATTCATGATTCACAAATGAAAACTAATAAATATCCAAAAATAAAAATAAAAGGAAAACTGAGAAAGAAGAAATTCACAGGCACTAAAGGGGACTAATTTATTTCTTGTCAAGAAGAAATGGAACAGGACTTTTTCTGTTTTTGTTTACTCAGTAGATGCTACTAAAGATTAAACAAATATCACCAATAAAATCCCTCTGTCCATTTATTCTACGTTCTAGTCCCTTTTGACCAAATATAAGAATTCTAACTCCCATCAATTAAAAAAAATGTGAAGAGAAACAAAACTTGAAAGAGAAGTTGGGCTGTATTCTGAGATCACTTCCTGACTGAGACGGGATTTAAACCACTCAAACTAAACTCCTACAGAAGAAAATCAGCAAACCAAACCACACCCATGAGACTGAGACATCCTAGGACAAAACGATAATTATAAATCTGAAGTCTGAACAAGGTTAATGAGTGAATAAGGCGGTTTTGAAATCAGTAAATTTGTTATTTATAAATAAGATTATTCATTTTGATACTCTCCTTCCTATTCCTTGACTAACATGAATGAATACCCTAAAAGTTTTTCAGTTAAGGAATCATCCTTTGGCCCTCCAATGAATGAAAAGAAAATCTACTCCAGGCATCCTACAAAATGCCACCATGTATGGATACCCAATTAACCATCTGTAAGATTATGAAATTAAATTTCACTGGCTTTTGTGACGGGATTGACCATTATAGGAGCTATAAGAGTAGGGTTTCTTTACCCCCAAAGGCGGAGCAGACATACGCTCTACAATTAGAAGATTAGATAGTATTTAAACATACAAATATCAGATCCTTATTGTTTATTGAGTGAAACCATTCACATGTAGAATATGAGCAAGACATTTTATGATATGTTTTTGACATTGCTTGTATGATCGTGAAGAATACATTATACATTAGAAAAATAACCTGCGCAAGTTCATTACGAGTGGCAATAAGCTCATCAAGGACATGAAGGTTTGCATGTGGAACAGAATTTCCTTTGATGTACGACCTCTTTCTAACCTGGAAAGATAGCCATGTATGTTAGTGTTCAATACAGAACTTTAATATCACACATTAGGTGCAATAGTAGTTTAGACATTAGATGCAAAAGAGTAAGGGTAGAATAGGAATTTTGGCTTTTTAACCAGTGGCATACTTGTAAATGTTTGTTAGTCAAGTATACAAGTTCAAACCAAGAGGGATGTATCCAGAACATTGTATTTGTGTCCTCTCTTTTCTAAATGGAACCCAGTGTTATTTACAATGTATACTCGGTGTAAGGTAGGAAATGCAACTTAACCAATAATTCTACTTCAAAGAAAACTACAAGCATGTCAGTGCATCAACAACACACTTCATAAATTACAATTAATGGATTTAGGAAAACAAGGATATCAAATTAAACAGAAGTGTTACAAAAAACCATATGGGAGCTACCTCATCATCTGATGCCCATTGTAGTATGGAGGACAGTGTACCCGGATCTGTTGTTATCTGAAATCCCTTTTCTTTTATGTTTTCTCTTAACCCCAATGATTCCTTTGATGCACCAGACATAGATCGGTAAATTGGCTTAAGAAGATGATGTATGTTTTTTGGAACATGTGATGCAGGAAATATATCCACAAAACCTGGATCAATGGTGATATTTTCGCTGAACCTAATGCAACCAAAAATGGATAAAAACCTCACCCAAATCAACAAAGAGGTAATCCATATGCACTGCAATACATTATAAACATTAAGCAATGGTAGTTATAAATTCATAATGCACGAGAGAATACTATAAATCTGTATGAAAATGGAATGCAAGAAATGCATCTGACAGCCATGCCACAACCTTGATCTTCTTGTGCGTGCCTTGGAATGTGAGAAGAGTATGTTTCCCATTATTTATCTGGGATTAGTGTTTGGGGTAAATTATAGGACTAAATCTAGTTGGGATATTGCTAGTGAAAGAGTAGATAGGCAGTTGGGCTCTTGGAGGTATAAATTTCTCTGTCATACACTTCTGAGAATTACAATGTGCTTTGTTTCCCTCTCTTCCATCCCCAGGAGTCTAGGGAATCAATTGATAAACTTTTTTTGTAAAGGGGTATTGAAAGAGTGCTTACTGACTTCCATTAAATGGTAGATTTTAGGGTCGGCAAGGGTGTTTGGGTTTGTTTCTAAGAAAATTGTTGGTGTGGCAAATCCTCCCCTAAAAGTTCAATTCCTTGAGCTTTTTCTCTTTGTCTAACAAAAAAGTATGCGGCCATTCAGAACGTCGTGATACAAAGAAAGTTTTCATCAAACTTTGGCTTTAAGAAAAGTTTCAATGATTAGGAAGTCGAACCCGTCAGAGCCATGTTCATTAGTGTATAAAATTATTCCAAAGGTGTTAGTATCAAGATTAAAAGAAGTTATGAAAAGTTTAATTGACTCTGAGCAAGGGGCATTCACTAGGAGGAGACAGATTCTAGACAGAGTTTTGATAGCAAATGAGTGTATTGACTCGAGGACAAGAGAAAAAAGGGCGGGTTGGAAGGGGAAATTGATTTGCAAAAGGCATATGATCGCGTGAGTTGGGACTTCTTAGAGTACATGATGAGAAGAATGAGCTTTGGGAAAAAATGGTTAGAATGGATAATGAAATGCATTACAACATTTCCTTATCAATCTTAGTTAATGGTAGTCCAATGGGATTTTTTAGGGGTTCGTGGGGTTTGAGACAGGGTGATCCTTTATCCTTGTTCCTTTTTTAGATTGTGGCAGAGACCTTAGGGAGACTTTTCAAAAGGGCAATTGATATTGGGAAGTTATCAGGTTTTAGAGTAACCAACGAAGGGCATTTGATCTCTCATCTCCAATTACGGATGATACATTAATTTTCTTGGATCATTCTAGAGAACGGCAATCATTCACAAGATCTCATAATTTTGGGAATTAGGATAAGACGCGCACCAAAAACATAGCAATTTGCAATTTGCAATCTCGGGATGTCATAACTTTGAGACCATGTAATTGATCATAAATGCTAACCAACTGGAGTTAAAGTAAGTAGGACTTACTCTCTACACAGCCGAGCAATATTAATATTCAACTGATTAACTCGCTCCAACTTATCTGTAAAATGAAAATGAGATTTTTAATAAAAGATAAAATGCATGCCATATTGGAACTAAAAGTGAGTAAGTGTTGAGATTACTGCCTGCAGAAAGATGGATTCCTCCCTTCTCAAAGTCAACACGTAGAGAATGGGCTGCCTTTTGAGCTTCATTTGTTTGCAAAGAGCCATCTCGCTCAGCTTTTAACACCGCGTCATATAAACTATGATTTGTATTTAGAAACTGTACACAATGCCAGCATCAGAAGAAATGCAATATGTTATTAACAAAAGCTCAGTCATCACAAGAAACATATTTATACAAATCGATTTGTGAAGATGAACTTAGCATTTTCTTTGCAATTCTACTAATCTGGCCGAACTCATCTTTCCATCAATACTTCAACATATTTATACAAATTAAAATGCAGAAAAAAAAAAATTCTTAGAAAGAAAACTCAAAACCCAATACATTGGCGGTCACCTCACATGTAGATATTCATGTATCCTCATGGATGCCTTGTTAGCCTCCTCCACAAATTCCCTAAAAATACAAAAGTAGAAGATCTAGCAAGAAAAGAAACACAACAATAGCAAATTAAACATAAAACGAATAAATATGAAATAGTTACCTATCAGGATGAGTATTTCGACAGAGTTCGGCCGAATCGACAACAGAACAAACCTAACAAATTAAAAACATCAAATATTACAGTCGAAGATCTTAGTACTAAACTGAAATTAATTAAATATTCAAATACAAAACAGGAATCATCGAATCCTACTGTATCCGATATCTCGTCCATTGCTCGAACAATCTCGATCGAAGGAGGCATCTTGGATACAAATGAAACGAGTTCTGAAGATCTGATCAGAGTGAAAAAGGTGAAATTAGTGGGGGTAAATAGAAAAATTAAAATTAAAATTTGTGAATTTGAATTGTTTTTCGTTCTTTCAACCTCTCGATTGCTTCGTCAACGAATCGTCGAAAACCTTTGGGAGATTTCAAGATTTCGAAGCCGTAGAGTCCGCTTTCTCCATTCTGTGGAGCTACAGAAGTAAAGAAGAAGTCTTTGCGAGAGGTGGTGATGCTGCGAGAGAGAAGACGTTTTGGACAGAAAATTGAAGCGCTTCGGCGACTTAGAGCGTACATTGCTAGAGAAACTGAGAAGCACTCGACGAAGGACGCAAACGTTCTTCCCGCCACAGACAACGAATGAGAGAAGTGATGGGGAGGATTCCTCTCATAATTCTAGAACCTTGTATTTCGTCTCGTCTCGAATACCGAGTTAACTCGTCGGAGGCAAAACATTAAAACTGTAAAAATTTATTTAGGACATTTGACCTAAAAATACCCCATGGAAACTATTTTGATAGGTACCCATTTAATTGAACCAAAATCGAAAACCTTGATTTTGCATCCTTATTTTCAATATTCGATTGGAATCGAACCGAATAAGAATCGGAACCAATAGATTTTACGAATCCATACTCTAAATGATTGAATTTTTTGTACTTTTTACATATAGAGAAATTATGTAAATTATTTCATCTTTTCATATAAATTATGTATTCTAATTTAAAAAGTCCATCTTTCTTATAAGTTTACTGGAGTTTCCCACACGAACATCCTCTTTAAGATTAAGAAGGTAAAGGACGAAATAAAATTAGAGAGTATTATTAAAAAAAATATTAAGATTAAAGAGTAAGAGATGAAAAATAATAAAATAATTTAAAAAAGTAAAAGATGAAATATAGTAAAATCATAGAGGTGAAGAGAAAAGGTAATAAAATGGACCCACAAAAATTATAATTGAATAGGATGTTTGTCCTAATTAGATGGAAGTTTGTTCCCCCTCAAAAGTAAGCCCTAAAGTTGTGTCTTATTATATAGAATCCTATTAAGATAGATTTTAGTTTTTGAAAGAAAAAAAATAAAAACTAATTCATATATTTGTAATCATGTTATGATGCTTGTATAGATGATGTATTGTATTCTTGAAAGAAATTTATTTGCAATAGTTTACAAATGATATTTGTCATATTTTATGATTAAAAAATATTTGTATGTAATGAAAAATAAAATATTAACGTTCGTTGAGATTTGTTTACTTATCCATTTATTAAGAACCGTTGAACCGGAATAGACGAGTTACCTATGATTTTTAGTGATTCTAGTTCCACTGATTTAAAAATCGAAACTGACAAAAATTAGAATCGAAAATATATGAAGGTTTCGATTTTAAAAAACTTAGGAATCAATCCATTGACACCCCTAACATGAATTAGTGGGGAAAAAAAATTAAAAAGGGGAGGGGGAGAATGCCTACTTTAAAAGTAATATAAAAACATTGGTCATTTGGTACAATACAATGTACTTTTTTTTTATACCAAAATACTCTTTTAAAGAGTTCTCTTTGAAAAACCTTCTTCAAACTATTGTTTTTTCGACTTCCTCCTTCCCTTTTTTTTTTGTTCTTTCCTTTGCCTGTTTTTCAATGCCAATTGTGATTCACTTCGTCTATTTGTAATGATGAATTATAAGTAGAGAATGATACATCCAATTTTCAAAGGTTTATGATAAAGGACGAATGAATACAAACATATTCATAATTTTGAAGATTTAATCATCATATTTGATTTGAGCGTCTGTTTTTCTAGAGTTGTGAAAATCTGACTATCCCATGTGGCAAACTCAATCGACTACCTGACGTGACAAGTTCAAGAATCATAGATTTGTACTTCTTGGAAAACATGATTCCCTCGAGATACACTTTTTTCTAACCTTTAGATTGAGTATCTTTAGAGTACTTGGATATAATCATTTTCCAATCACCAATGATTCATTCTCTAAATCCACCAAAATATGGACTAGATATCTTGGATCAATGGTACAAACAATCGTCTACTTTGTAACATGGGATGTAACAATTATAAGGTTGATCCTAGCTTGATATACCGACATGATTAGTATGTAAGTTGTTACAACAAAAACAAATGATAGTCGAGGCACCTTCGAGGGTATTGTGAATATCCTCAATTTCAATTATTCATCTTTAATATTATAATGAGAGAAGGTAAAATAGAAGTGGTTCGAGATCAAAAATTGGATTCCAAAATTGCTCCCACTTTAACATTTAAACTGACTATAACCAGAGTCCTCTGGTAAAAAAATCATGAAAATTGTAATGTAATGGCATGTTCTTAAAATCATGTAGATTAGTTTTCAAAATAACATATATATATATATATATATATATATATATATATATATATATATATATATATTCTTTGCCATGATATCTTCAAAACTACTCTTTAATTAATATTTTGAATTACCCTTCGGGTACATGTGCACTTGCACATAAAATGAATGAAATGCTATCACATTTTATCCTCAAAGATGCAATATCTTTAATTTCTTCAACCCCTATAATGAATATGGCTCTTGGGGAGATTGACAATGAATGAAATTTGGGGAAGTAAAATAAAGGATATTTTGCAAGAGGCCAAGGATGTTGACATGATGGATTGAAGACAATATTTAAGAGGCTTAAATAGATTAATAATGATAAATGTAGTGGTTTGTACACGGTTGATGTGGCAAGGGCACATAATTATAAATATTATTTCTTGTGTGTCCCAAAGAAAAAGAAAAAACATATATGGTTTTGTGCCCTTGCCACATCAACCGTGTGCATTTATCATGACTCTTAAACAAAACTTACCATAGAGGTGAAAGACATGGCATTGGAAAAAATAAGAAATTTTTGACAAAAGGATTGAAGATGATGGCAATTTAATCATTTCCACTTGATACCAAGACATGGCATTGATTTGAAATTTTTTAGGGGTTTGTCTAGTTTCCACCTTAAAGTAGAGCTTAAAATGGGTCGAGTTCGAGCCGGATCTAAGTATATCCATATTCATATCTGGATCCGAATTTGACTCGAATCATATCTAAACCATTTTACTTTCACTAAAATTGTATCCGGATCCGATCCAGTCGAATTATTTGATTTGGTCGGTCAAGTAAGATAATTTTGAGTTGTTCAATGTTTTTTTACTATAGATTATTTTTAATAGATATACTATTATATTTTACCAGTATAACTCTTTTTTATTTAATAAGAATTTATATTATTTTAATGTAGTAGAAGAAAGGTATTTTGAAAAACATAAGAATAAATTTATTTTAAACAATATATCATTCATATCTAGATGGGTATATGGATGGATCTGTATCCGACTCGGATCAAGGAACATCAACCCATATTTGACTCATTTTTTTTAATTTGGATATACTCTAAAAAACAAAGCTCACTAAATTTGGATTTCGGATAAAATTCAACCCATTATTATGCCCTACCTTGAAGCTAGTTGGGAGTGTTGATACCATCACGTTTTCATTAGACATTAAAATCTAAATTACCAAAATATTAGGGAAACAAAACAAGAATTGTTCTAAATTAACTTCATTGGACATTGCACTCAACATTACACTGATGTGGCAATGGCCAAATAACCTAGTTCTTTTTTCTCGAGATATACAAAAAAATTATATGGTTCTCTACCCACTGCCATGTCAGCACAGTGTCCAACGAAGTTAATTCAGTCTTTTTCATAAAATAAAATGTTGATTGATACAAATTCAATTGAATCATTTGATATTTTCAAAATATGGGACAACTCATAGTGATTTTCAAATGAGTCAATGTAAAGGATATCACACTTGTTCAACAATGACATTGAAATAGTTCCATGGTTTTAAATCTCATTTGAGTATTGTCCATCAACGAGACAAATAGACGAGGCATATCAGATGTGTAAAATATCGTGAGACGAACGATATGACTTGGATGATATTTTGAAAATCTCGATCGAGTCAATAAAGCTCGTATGAGTCAATTGGGATTTTGTATACTTTAATTAAAATATATATATATTTTTTAATTTAAATATTTATTATATAAATAATATATGATTTTATGATTAAATATTTTCTAATTTATCATATATATATATATGAATAAATAATTATAAATTGAATAAACGATTTATCTCGTTCGAGACAGCTTGGTCTCATTCCATGAACGAGATGAGATGCAAAATAGATGACTCTCTCAACTCATTTTTGTCTTAGATGACATTTTAAACCTTGAGTAATGTTAAAGGAACCCCCAATTATTATACAGGGCATCCCATTACAAACTTTTTTATTTTTTTTTGTGTCTCATATATGTTACAAGTTTCGAAATGAGCCGATTTTTGGCGAGGATGACCTATATGGTGAGTAGATCATACTCACAAAAAAACCAACTCATGAAAATTCAGCCTATTCCGAAACTTTAACCCGACAAAATAATTTGGTTATAGTGTGGGCTGTCCTTATTAATACGTGGAGTGCCTTTAACATTATGCCAAAACCTCTGAGTCACCCAACGCAATTAACTATCCAACAAACAAGAAGCTGTATGCTTTATTGCCTTTGCTCCCAAAGAGAGAGAAAGAGAGAGGTGCATCCATGGCCGATCACTCAGACGATTTAGACGAACTTCTCGACAGTAAGTTTGATAACCAAAACTAACCCTTTTTGAATCTCTTTCTCTCTTCTGTAAACAGAGTTCTAAATTCTCTTTAAAATTTTTCAGGCGCTTTGGACGATTTCGATAATCTCAATCTCACTACTTCCTCACATAGGTACCCTTACTTTTGATTCTCCTTTAATCTTTTGTTTTACAACATCTTTTCTGTTTGATTTTAGTTCTGGGTTTCTCGTTTTTTGTGTTTTAATAGGAGCGAAGATGGTGGAGACAAGAAAGAAGAGAAGCCTTCTTTGCCTTCTGGGGTTCAAGGATTGGTTGTTGGTTTGCCTGATTTGCGAAGTAAGAAGAAAGGGAAACAGAAGGCTTTGAAGGAAGATCATGTTTCTGAGACTCTCGAGAAGCTAAGGGAGCAGACTCGAGAGGCGGTTCGGGGTTTAGAGTCGACAACTGCCCAAGCAAAAGTAGGTGGAGATGGTTTGGGGAAGGATGAAATGATGGAGGATTGGGTTAAGCAGTTTGAAGAGCTTGCTGGGTCTCAGGTATATTTAAATTTCCAATTAGGGTTTGTTGGGTTCTTGGAACTTTGTATTTGTTTCTAAATTTCTACCATTCACGTTATGGTTTAGTTGTGAATTGTCTTTTTTAGATAATTATAGCAATATATGTACATCAGATAAATGGAAAGCAAAGATATAGGAATAGAAGGTCGAGGAGATCCCCTTTTTTATTTGATCCGCGAGTGAGATTAGTGTTTTGTAGTAATTAGCAGGTGAGGGCGGGTTTTGAAGCCATGTTGTATTCAAAAATTGACTCCCAAGTTGGTATGCATTGGAATGTATCGGCCAATACGGTATTCATTAACCGAAAAATTCAATTGATATGATATTTGAAACCTTGCATAGTAGTGCTTAAGAATGTTGTCATGATCTTTGTACCCTCAATAACTTGGATTGCCCAAGTTGGTGATTCATATGTTATCGGTGATAATTCTACTTGCTCAACGTATTGGATTTATAATCTTATTTTCATAGGTGAAGTATTAGCTTTATATGGAATGGTTAGTATCTTATTGTATAATATTATTTTATGTTCCATCCAAAAGGTGAACCATTGATTGAATGACCCACGTTGATTCAAGTTGCATTGATGAAGGCACCACGAACCATTGTGTTACTAGAAATCATATATTGTTAGTTGGCTCACTTTGTCTATGAGAGTGTTCTCACCCCAATCAGAATCTCTCAGTTTTTCAGTAGATGGAAGGTATTTCAACAATCACAAGGCATAAATGAAAGTTCGATTTCAACTCCAAACCTTGAAGAAGGGGACATCTACCATGGGTAATTAATTCCCTTAACATTTTAAGGTCATTACACACTCATTGTCTGCCATCCAACAATTGATCTCTTGCTAAGATCTCATTTCCATGGTAATCTCTCAGATAGCAAGGTATTTGTTGTGACAGTGGAATCCAACATTGATTCTTTAGCAAAAGAATTGGATTGTGAGGTGGGTAGTTTTCCATCTTGTAACCTTGGCCTTTTGTTTGGAGCTTGTTGCAGATTGAAGATAATCTTGAATGCAACAGTAGAGAGAGTTGGTAGTAGACTCGTAGTGAATACTAGGTTCTTATCAGAAGAGGCGGTATAGCAATCATTGTCCAAATTTTTCTCTAGCATCTCCTTTAATTTCATGTTTATCTTTGCCATCCCGAAGTTAGTAGTCAAGTTGATTGAGATATTGTTAGAGATTTCTAATGGAATGATAAGGAAGATACCCCTAAATAGTATTTAGTAGATTGGAACTCTAATTGTTCACCAAAGAAAGCTGGTAGTTTGGGTTTTAGGAATTTAATGCTTATGAACAAAGTCTTGTTAGGAAAGTGTCTTTGGAGATTTGGAGTTGAACCTAATTGTTTTCGGATGAGAGTAATCTAAGCTATTTATTTTACAAATTTGAAATTTCAACTTAGCCAAGTGGTAAGACATGTGGAGTGTTGTTCCCACGTCCTATGTTCAAACTCCTTTGAACCCAACTTCATTTGCTAAACACTAACCCTATACCCATTGAAGAAAAAAGAAAAAAAAGAGAGAGTAATCTAAGTCGAATATGGAGTAGGAATTTGGGTTGTGGAGTGGAGATAGGAGTTCGTTATTTGGGTGTAGGGTATGGAGAGGTATTTAGAATGGGTCAGAATTTAGCAAGATGTTGGTTTAGAAGTAGGTAAAAAGGTGGTATTGGGAAAGTTGGTGTGATATTTTCAATTGATGACTTAATTTCTCGATCTATATTCTATTTCTTTTAAATATAGTAATTCAAATTTTTTTGGTGTTTAGATGATGAGAACTCTTGCAACCTTGGTTTTATAAGAAACTTCAATTATTGGGAGGTGAATTCCACAGCTTGTCTCAGACAATATATTTATAACATTCCCATTTCCCCTGAAGTCCTTGTCAAATGCATGTGGAAGAGGAGTTGTGATGTTACTTTTCAATTAGATCATTCCACTACAATTAAATCTTTTGAGATGTTCTAGCTTTCCTGCTTCTTTTATCTATGGTAATGACATATCCTCTAAAGTGTCTTTATTGGATCACCGCCCTAGATAAGATCTTAATGACCATCTCATATCTTGTAAGATCATCATAGTCAATTGCTCAACGTGCAAAGCTAGCTGTGAAACTATTAATTACCTAATCTATTGCAAGTTAGCCTTTATAATTTTGTGTTATTTTTTATGTATCTAGTGGACTACTATATGATATATCACCTCTTTAGTCCAAAATTGGAATTCCCAATCCCAGGTCTTTTCTTCTAAACTCTGCAATGTATTTGGGGTATACGGGTAGAGAGAAATGTAAGAACCTTCAACGGGAAGGATAATCAATGCAAGATATCATTAGTGTCAACACACTTTTATTCTTACGGTTTGAACTCTATAACGAGTTTACAGGTTTGTTTTCCGAGGATTTTGTATTTAGATGGAACCTTGTGCTATACGGAGGAAGTTAGATTGATAATTACTTTGATTTAGCTTTGTGTTATTTTCCTATGTGGGCTTATTTGCTTAGGTTCTTTAAAAGCAAATATGAGAGTCTTGGTAAGAGATGAAGAGAATAAGGAAGAGAATAAGGAAAGGTCGATTTTTTCTTCTTCCAGAAATTACTAAAAAGGACCAACAAGGAGACTTGGGGCTAGCAGGATATACATGGAAGATCCGAGTGCACATATACATCCATAGAATTATGGTACAAAAGTGGAAACAACTCTAGTAAAGATGAAAGCAAGTAGGCCCTTAAGATCAGATGATATTATTCTAATGTTAGTATGAAAATGAATGAGAAGTTTTGAATTGTCCTTGCTAACTAAGATATGGAATAATATTTTAGAGACTAATAAGATTTTGGATGACTGAAGAAAAAGCATTGTCGTACCTTTAAATAAGAATGTAGGAGCAGAGCTGTACCGACTATTGGGGTATTAAACTGATGAATCACACCATGAAACTGTGGGAAAGGGTGATCGAGTAAACGTTAAGACAAAATGAATTTATCATATAACCAATTTGTTTTATGCCAGGTAGATCAATCGTCAAGGGAATCTTTTTTACTTAAGGCAATGATAGAGAACTATTTAGAAACAAGGAATAATCTTTAAAAAGCGAATTTGGTAGGTATGGGAAAGAAAATAGTCCCAAGGACATGTATGAGAGGGTTTTGACTATTTGAGGGGAAGGATATGAGAAAAATGTGTTACCAATTACAATTGATTTATGTAGTTGAAGCTATTACAATTGCCTCTGTTTTTCTTCATTGAGAAGCCAAGGAACTGCACAAGGTACTATTGTAGCCACTATTCAAATAGATCTCTAACAACATCCTTTTTGGCTATGATAACACTTTTTTTTTTTTCCTTTTAGAAGCTTGCTCTCTCTCTCTCTCTCTCTGTCTCTCTCATGCAAGGTCCTTTTGTATTATAAAATATTCCTTATCACAACCTTTTGAAGGCTATTATTAATGCATTTTTTTATTTCTTTTGTGTAGGACATGGAGTCTATCGTGGAGACCATGATGCAACAACTTTTGTCCAGGGATATTCTTCAAGAACCCATGAAAGAAATTGGAGAAAGATATCCCAAGTGGCTGGAAGAGCACAAATCTGGATTGAACAAAGACGATTATGATCGCTACAAGCACCAATACGAGCTCATAAAAGATTTAAATGGAGTTTATGAAAATGATCCTGGTAACTTCACCAAAATTGTTGAACTCATGCAGAAAATGCAAGAATGTGGCCAACCCCCAAGTGATATCGTGCAAGAGCTTGCTCCTGATCTTGATCTAACCAACCTTGGCCAATTGTAAGTGTTCTATAATGTTTTGTATGACCATCTAAATTTGTTAAGCATGCATATATCGTGTTACGACTTGGACATATTATTAAGATATGAACTAGATTCATCAGCCTTTTAAATAATCGTTGTTAGAAGGTTTTTCAAAACCTTGCAACTTTGATGTTGGCATCATCCTTCATGCCAACATTCTCCAGCTTGTATGCTCTACCTATATGAATGTAAAATCATAGAAAACTTTTCAAACTTTATTCGGCATCATATAGATACCAAGGTTTAAAA
This sequence comes from Akebia trifoliata, assembly GCF_017979445.1. Classification (NCBI taxonomy): domain Eukaryota; kingdom Viridiplantae; phylum Streptophyta; class Magnoliopsida; order Ranunculales; family Lardizabalaceae; genus Akebia; species Akebia trifoliata. Next base: position 51,160 of record NW_028236846.1, read on the forward strand.
TCTTAGTTTTAATGCAATGTTTATGTTTGCCGAAAAACCATAACAATCTCAACTGAAACACTCCGAGACAATCCAAACAATCATGAAACAATGAATGTTCCAGAGTTGATATTTCGTTCCAGTCTTGGCCAAAACCAGAACCAGAATTTTCCATAAAAAAGTTTTTGGCCTGATTATGAGGTCCAGAAAAATTGGAAATTTCAGGCCATCAAGCAGTTTTTTATTTTTATTTTTCACAATTGATACTTTGAACTGATTTTGATTTTGATGCAATGACTGCCTTCTTTTTCTTTGATCTCCTTGTTCCACTCACATTATGATCACTCCTAGTCCTTGGATTAAGAGGAAAATCTGGATTGAAGAGAAAGGAAATCTAAAGAACACCGAGAGCCCGAGATACATAGGTTTCAAACTCAAGTAGCCCTTGAATCTCATCTTTATGAAACAACCATCTTTCACTTTTAATAATTAATGTCATTTTTCAATGGGATATTTTGGACCCCAGAATTTATGCAATGTAACTTTTGTTAGGGCAGTTCTAGGAATGAGGCGCTAGTTAAGCTTGATGGGCTGGAAATATCCCAAAGTGTTCGTTTATGTTATTTCAGTTCAATTACCCATAGTGATGGAGTTATTGTTGAGGATGTTGCGATATAATTAACTTTGCTTTAGGGAGCTGAATGTTGGCCAATCAAGAAACATGTCCATAGATAGAATGAGTGTGAGAGAGACAACGATGTTGAAATGGACAAGTGAAGACTAGGAAACACAAACCAGACATGAGAACATTAACGAAATCTAAAAATAGCTCCAATAGGAAACAAAGAAAATTGTTTGTAGTGGTTTGTACATGTAGAAAGAAGACTGATGACCGTATCAGTTGAAGAGCGCTTTGGTGCAAGTCAAGAGATCTTGAAGTGTGAGAGGGATGGTGAAAATGCCATGGATGGAGATAGTAAGAAAAAAAAAGTGAAGATACGTATACCTTGACTGAAGCTTTGGCCCGAGGTATAGATGAAAAGTGAAATAGAACAAACAATAACTAAATTCGTTTATGGGAGATGGTCATGTGAGAACAGAAAACGTCCAACATGACTTTTTTTTCTTTATAATTATAAGATTTCATGCAACCCAAAGAAGAGATGAAAACCTAAATAGGTCTAGAGGGCCATCCTTGAAACATACAAAGAAAATTACAGTAGAAAGCAGATTGATACCTACTACATCTCAGTCTTCAAAGAAGAAAACCTTAATTTCATGCAGTAGTACACCAGAAAACCAGGACCAATAATCACATTGTGCATCATTCTTCTTGATATTTTATAGAGAATGATATTGTAGCATTGTTACATTACTTGATGATTTGCACTTTGTCTCTAACATTATCTCTCTTGTTTTTCTTCTGTGTGCTACAGATCACCGGAGATGCTCGAATCTCAGTCCAATTGTTGTATAATGTGAGACAAATCCTCAGTTATATTTCTTTACTGCACTTTTCGCTTCCTTCTCTTGTGTACTCTTTTTAATTTCATTTCCATGATATGAAAAAATAAGGTAATTTGATTATATAACTTTATCATCTTTTATTTCAATTTCATTTATTGAGTCAGTGCTTCAAGTTTAATGTTGTGTTTATGGTAGCATGTGTATCTGTTGGAACTGCATTAAGAGAGGGTAGAAAAATTAGTCTTCACTAACACGATAGAAGATTACAACTTTTATGCAGCCACATTACCATAGCTTCACACATGTGCACACACAAACCCTTCTCATGGCCCGGCCAATTTTACAGCCACATTAATCACTATCTCCTTGTGTCTCTACTCTTACCCATTAAAGTGATAGGGAGGCTCACTTTTCTATATCAACGCAGTCCACCAAATTTTCAATGTTTTATAATCTTCTTATGTGTAGCTGTGGATCCATCCACAAAGAGAAGCTTTTGAATGATTCTCTCTTTAGGATCAATGATCGATAAATGTGTGGCCACACCCCTTGGTTGACCAACGTACCAACAACCAGTCCTGTCTGGTGGAAATGCAATTTTCCTCTCATACCTTGAGATATGTGCAATGAACCATCAAGATCTTTAATCTCCATTATCAGCTTGAATTCTATGTTAATGGGGTTATTGTGAATCTTCCATTGGACAATACATCGCAAAGGTAAGAGTGTTTGGAGGCGTTAAGATCATTGTTTAGAACAAGTTTTCATAAATGAAAACCTCAAGTCGTTGAAATTGCTAGTCTCATTGGAGCTCAAAGGTAATAATATTAAGAAAAGAAAAAAAAATGATTTGTTTTATATTAAACTTCGGCTATCTTTTTTAACGATTTAGTAGTTATCTCTTTATCCAACTGATGAGACAACGTGCAAGATGATTTACATTGAACACCCTGTTCATTAACGACGGTGAGATGACTCACTTGGTTCGAACGAGTTTTGAAACCACGTCTTTCTCTCTACATCTTCTACATCTTGAAGAAAAGATATCCATCACTGCTCCATTCCTTTCTAGTTGTAATATAAATTGGTGATTTAAACATATCCTCTATATTTTGGACAAAATTAAGAAAACCCTGTATTTTAAAAAAGCCATTGATTTTCCTCCCCAAGCAATCATCTTCCCTTGTAAGATTGTGATCTCCTTCGATCTTTAAACCTAAAAATACATGATAAAATATTTTAAGAGAGCTGTTATTGGCAACGGAAGTCTTACTTATTACACCCCACTTAAAATAAAAAATAAGTCAATGATTAAGAAACATGATTTAAAATATCATACCTGACTCATAGAATATAACGGGGAAGCCGGCCCCAAAAGCAAAAGAAGAAAGCTCAAGATACGGGTTCAAGCTAACGGGAAGTCGGTGGGAAAGAACTTCTCTTTCAATCGATCAATGAAAGAACCGTAATGTTGTGTTATAATGCTTTGTAATGTTTGAATGATGTGTTTTAATCTTTAATTAATATTTGATTAATCATTTAAGAAAGTGGATTGTAATAAGTAAAGTTGGGGTGCCAATAGGAGCTCTCAATTTAACCTATTGAAAAATGTAATTTTTTTAAAAAAAAATAGAAAATTAAGGATTTTTGACTAGAAGTTGACGTGAAATAAGACGAATTTTTTAGAGAAAAAAAAACTAGGGGTTTGGGAACTTGGGTTAGAAGTTGAAGATGGGGGCATTTAGGTCATTTTTATTAGTCTCTTTTAGAAGACCAAAAACGTTGGGGTATCTCAAATAAAAATAAAATAAAAAAGATCGATCGTTTACTTTTCTGTCGCACTTGCATCCAATCCAACATTCGATTTTGCAATGGTTTTTTGGAAGAGGTAATTGTTGATTTCATCCTCTAATTTACCTCTCTATCAGTTTTTAAATTACTGAATAATGCAAATCTTCTGTTTTTTGTGCCCTAATATCTTGTTTTCTATTACTGATTCATCACTTTTTCCCTTAAACTTTTGATTGATTAATTAATATTTCATAGTGAGAGGAGAATCTAATCTTCTACCGAGATTTAGTCTAATATCATCGGTAGTATTTTCGTCATTTTCATTAGACATCATAAAGAACGAGAAACTAATGATTGATTGGGGAAAAAAGTTGGAAATTTGATTCTTTGGAATCACTCCCATTTGGTTCTCTGTGTTTTTGTTCATCAAAGAGACAAGGTTTTACCATAATTGTGCTATTTACAGATGATAATTTTGCTTCTTGTTGAGCCCTTTAAAGGTTTGTTAGAGAGGGCATCAGTGTTGTTCTGTTAAGGAGTTAGCAGTTTTTTAGTTTGTATTTGTGAGCTTGAGTTCGTTCTATAGTTGCTAAGAACAAGATTGTTTTGGTTGAAACAGTAACCATGGTTTTAAAACTTGTTTTGATGTCTCGTCTCAGATGTGTTTTCCGATATCGTTTGAGTTGCCTCGTTCAACAATGAGAAAAATGAACTATGGTTTTAAATCTCGTCCGATACGTTTGACTTGTCTATCCATCTCGTTGGTGGACGATACCAAAACATATCGGACAAGTTGTCTCGGTCTTGGATGAGATTTAAAATCATGACAGTAACATGTCGGTTATATACAGGCCAAAGTTGTGAAAATATGAACAAATGGTATGGAGGACAATATTGGGGTTTGTATTCTATTTGTGTAAGATTTTCAAAGAGTTTAGAACTGTTTTCTTTTAGGATTTATTTATTTATTTATTGATGTTCTATGTGGAATATATGTAGGTTGAATTTATTTCTACTTAGGTTGATAGCAGATATATTATACGATCTACTTATGCACACGCTGATTTAGGTATTGTTATGTCATTTAGTATGCTAACTGCTAATGATATGTCGTGGAATGAGTCTTATTGGAGTCAATATTTCAGACACCTTGCGTCTATCTCTGCCCTCTGATCTAAATCAGTGTTTTCAAAGGCGTTGAACGTGTATATATATCTTTAGGTTTGCCTCGGGCAGGGCTCTCAAAAAATTCCCTGAAACTTTAAGGATGCCTTATTCAAAGTTGTATTGAAAAAAAAAAATCTGAACTCCTTAGTGGAGGCACATGCCTTTTTGGCTCCCTTAGATTAAGTCGTATGCCTTATGAAGATGCGTTGTATTTCTTTTTTTCTCTATGTTTTTCTAGCATCATTACATAATCAGCCTTATAATTATAAATTGTTCCTTTTAAAACATTCAATTTACATAAAGATCCTTCTTTTGTCCCTAATCTCTAAAGCCCCCCCGACACTATGCAATTCCAATAATGTTTGATTTTTCTTCTCTTTTCCTTATTTTTGTGTTTCTTCCCTCTTAATGCCAAACCTACTACACTTCTTCTAGTTTGAGAGTGTTTTTTTTTTTTCGTTCTTTTTTCTCTCTTTTTATTTCAAGTTAGAGAGGGTTGTTACTCTTCAAGTGTGGATTTTTTTGCTTGATGGATTAAAAATTGGAAAGTTGGAAGTATGAAATTATGGTCATGTTATAGTTTTAATTTGATTTTGAGAAGTTTGGAAATTGAATTTAGATATTAAGCTTTGTAATGTGAAAATATTTATTGTCATGTTATTCTTTCTTGTTCTTATAATTTTCCTGATATTCTCTTTTATTTTGAAATTTGTTATTTATTTGTACATTTTGCCACCCTAAGTATGGGAAGCGTTTGGAGGCCCTAAAGAGAGCCAAACATTGTGCCAAACAATTTTCAAAATAGGGGTCAGTAGTTTAGGAATGGGCTGATTTTTGTGAGGATCTCTATGGTGAAGAGATCATCCTCACCAAAAATCAGCTCATTCTGAAACTTCTAATCCAGTTTACAAGTTGAAGAATCGTGGACCGTCCGATTTTTCTAAACCACTTTTGATGGGGTTAGAAGTTTCGGCATGGGCTGATTTTTGGTGAGGATGATCTTCTCATCATAGAGATCATCATCACACAAAATCAGCCCATTGCGAAACTTCTAACCCATACAATGAAAAAATGTTTGGCTCTCTTTAGGGCTTCCAAATGCCACCTTTTAAGTATTTGTCTAATGCCTACTCAAGGCTTTGGCTAGTGAAACCCCTCGCTTCATGTCTGTGAACTATGTATTTCTCATTAATTGTCCTATGAAGCAATTCATTTCATGTCCCAGATTATCAGGTTAGACTGACCAAGTTAAAAAGTCTCCATACTTATTGGTCAAAGCTATGAGTTATTTTGAAATTTTTAGTTAGTTGCTTCCTTTCCACTGTCTGATGTTTGGTTGTGAAGTGCCAACTTAGCTAAGTGGTAAGACGTGTAGAGTGTTGTTCCCACGTCCTAGGTTCAAACCCCCTTGAACCCAACTTTTTTTGCAACCACTAACCCTATACCTATCAAAAAAAGAAAAAAGATGTTTGGTTGCTACATCATAATATGTGCTAACATTACAGTTACTTCCATCCTGCTGCCAAATCCCCCTACCATTAAGTTACCCAATTTACAAACCTTTGGGGGCCTCTGAGCTCTGGCCCCATCTATTGTAAGAAATTGATTTCAAAATGGTGTTGAGGGGGTTGACAAAATCAGATCCATCTTTTGGCTTCTCCTGTCTCTCAATATCCTTCCCTGATTTGAAGAGGATCAATTCTTGATAGCACCCTTGCTGGAGAAGCTGGACCAGACCTACCATCAGCTTGCCTACTGTAAGAAATTGAAGTAGAAATGATATTGAGGTGGTTGGCAATCAGAGAACCACCTTTTGCTCTTTTTCAATATCCTTCTTGAATTGAGGAGGATCAATTCTGAATAGCACCCTTGCTGCAGTAGCTGGTCCTGATCTCCAACAGGAAGGGCTGGTTGGCTCGGGCTAGCTAGGATTGGACCCCTCTCATATATTTTAGGCCAATTTAGCAATTAAAACAAACTGGATTTCCTACATTTTAAGGTTGAAGGTTTTAGGAACACCAAGGGGCATGAGATTAGGGGTGGTAATTTTAACACGACCCGCAAACACACTCGAACACAACACGTGATGGGTTTAGGTTGAGCCTAATCGTGTTGACCCATCTAACACGTTTGTTAAACAAATCGTGTCTGGGTTGGGGATGTCAACCTGTCTAACCTGTTTTGACACGTTTGGTTATCGTATCACTAACGTGTTGTGTTGACCCGTATACAAACACATTTAATAGCTTTTTTTTTGTGTGTGTGTGTGTGTGCAGTGAAACTTGATTTATGTTTTACAATACTTATGTTAATGGTAGGTTGGTAGATGTGGGTTATAATCATGTTTGGGTTGTAGTTAAGTTTATGTTCAGCTGTAATTGTGTGTGTGTTTGAGTCACAATCATGTTGTGTTTCACGAGATATATGTGCCAACCCAAATATGACACATCCCAACATGTTTATTAAATGGATTACACAGGCCGTGTCGTGTTTCCTATAAAATAAAGGGGCTAGGTTTGGCTTTAAGGTTTTGACATGGTTATTAAATGGGCCAGTTTCGGGTTAAATTTTCAGAATACCCTTACCTCAAAACGACAAGAAGACAATACAAAACCCGACCCATTGCCATCCCTACCTGAGATAATAGTTTCCAAGCCAGTTGGTTTTTGGTGGACATAAAATGGGTGATGGGACCAATTAAATGTTGGAATGGGGCCAGATCCATGCTTGTAGTGGCAAAAGATTCATTTTTAGAGTTCATCACAATTGTTTGACCTATGCAAAAGGATGATCCATAATGGTAAATGGATCTGTATTCATTGTTTAGTTTCTCAAAGGGAACTTGATTGTTTGAAAAAGGATCAAGTAGCATTTTGGCTATCATATCTTGTTATTGTCAATTTGGAGCATTGGTTCCCTTTTTTACTCTTTTCTGCCATATAAAAATTTCCCTAATAAACTTCTCAAGGTTTCGATTTTAATTTCAGATAACGATAAAACAACTAGTCAACAAATGAACCAGGCAATGTCATCCCTATCATGGCCACCAACTGTAGTTACTACAGCTATTCCCCAGGTCCAGTTAAGAAGCCTTGTACCGTGGAAAGCACCAAGGCTCCTACATGGAATCACTTTTCCCCATCTTCACCTCAAACACTCCCCTATTCGCTGCACCAAACTAACCCCTTGGGAACCTTCGCCCTTCACATACGTTCCCACCGAGGAAAGTGAAGGAAGCTTCTTAAAGGATAGTGGCAACATTTTTGAATCCATGAATGCAGAAGAAACGGTTGAATCTCAAGTTAGTACCGAGGATGCTGTTGGAGAAAAGCAATCATCCCAGCCTCTTAAATGGCCTATGTGGCTTTTGGGTCCTTCCGTGCTACTTGTTACAGGAATGGTACCCACATTATGGTTACCTTTGTCCTCCGTATTTCTTGGTGCCAACATAGCCGGCTTGCTTTCCTTGGTAGGACTCGATTGTATTTTTAACATTGGTGCAACTTTATTTCTCCTTATGGCCGATACTTGTGCTCGACCAAAGAACCCAATCCAAGCCTGTAAAAGCCGGGCTCCTCTCAGTTACCGGATCTGGAATATAATTGCTAATGTAATGGGCTTCGTCATTCCCTTGACGTTGCTCTTCGCTTCTCACAAAGGCTTTCTTCAACCACAACTATCTTTCATCTCATTTGCAGTGCTTCTGGGCCCCTACCTTTTACTTTTATCCATACAGATGTTGACTGAGATGCTGGTGTGGCATTGGCAGTCATCAGTGTGGCTAGTAACACCGGTCATTTATGAAGCTTATCGGGTGTTGCAGCTTATGAGGGGTTTGAGGTTGAGTGCTGATATTGGTGCACCCATTTGGATTGTGGAGACCATTAGAGGATTGGTGTCATGGTGGGTGTTGATACTTGGGGTGCAGCTTATGAGGGTAGCTTGGTTTGCTGGATTCACTGCGCGAGCTCACCGTCAAACTTGAATCTAAACTACCATCGACTTACAATTTTTTTTTGTTGCTGGAGGACAGGTCGAGAGACATGTTTGCAAAAGGTATACTACATGGCCATCAAAGAACATGTATGTTTTATGATAAAATGTAAATAAGAAATAGTAATGTGTAATTCTCTCTTTTCTAATTGTATTTATTGTGATTTATACAGAACTTATGCTTCTGAGATATATTCATTTAATGCGTATGGTCTTTTTCATCTTTTTTTATTTATTATTATTTTTGTGATCTGATCTAAGTAGGCAAGTACAGAGCGGCAGTTTGAGATTTTTTTTTCTTCAGTATGAGCTGGCCGATCAGATTCTCACTTAGCTGAGAGAAACCCTCCCCAACTGGTTCGAACCGATCGACATGAATTGATATCATGGTTTTCAAACATGTATCCATTTCTTCTCGGTCATGAACAAAGAAAAAGGAATAAAACTTGTGGAAGAAGATTGCGGTGGTTTCATCACATCTCGTTCATGAACTACAAGAATTGTCTGACCATGTAGTGATTGTACCGAGCTCCTCATTTCAGCATGTAGACTGCCAAGTTGGTCCAAATGGCACCCCAGCCCTCTAGATTTTGTGGTCTCGATTGGGATTATAAAAAGAATAATGATTTTCTAACATATTCCCCCATACTCTCTCGATGTGGCATGTGCTAGAACCAAAGATCTTTTTTCTCGGGATACACAACTGTACAGAGAGTATGGGGGAGTATGTCAGAGGGAGGGAGGGAGGGAGGGAGGGAGGGACTTTTGTAAGCAATTTCATACAAAAGGAACCCAAAATTAAAAGTAGTGAACTCCACTTATTTGCAAATAATGCTAGTAATTCTTCAATTATTAGTGGTCGTGGGAAAGTTAGGAAGGTGATTGAAGTTCACTTAGATGGGTTTGTGCATATTTGCTATATAATTTGTAAGTAACGTCCACCGATGATTGTATATTTAAAATTACGAATGATAAAGTATGATTCGTGATAATCTAACGCCCCCATCATAAAACCGTAAATCATTTACCTCGGAATACACAAGAAAAAGATTTATGGTTCTGCATATCCCGAGCCAAATGATCTAGGGCTCTGTGATGGGGGGATGTGTATGTCAGAGGGAGTCGTCATAAAATCATTTTTCATAAAATATAACTGTTGGATTTTAATTCAATTCAAGTGAGAATATAATGGCATACATATATACCAATGGTATATATAAATAAACTATTTAGTAATGTTAGTATATTAATATAAAAATTATTTAATTTTTATTTTTACATACATAAGAAATCTTTTTATTTTTATAAATATGCATTAATATACACATCTTTACCATTATAATGAGAGAAAGCCAAGCCTAATAGGTGATTGTTCACACCAAAATTTGTCCCACTTTTATATTATCCAAACTGTTATTAATCTTCCTAAAAAAAAAAGTATTTGAACAATCCCACAACTCCATAACCATCTTAATTGGTTTTGGAAAATATTATCTATGAAATCAACTTATTTAATATTTTAAATTACAAAAAATTCTTATACCATATTAAACTAGAAGGTGGCATATGCCAACACACATGTATCAAAACGGTTTATTTGTCATTTAAAATATTGATTATAGGGGTTTTGAAGTATATATAGTAAAAAAACCCTGAGGGGTTGGCTCAATGATAATTTTAGATTGATAAGTGATTAATTCCCATAGGTCATGAGTTCGATACCTAGCATGAACATTAATTTCTTAGGAACCACCCACAAAGGTGCACCCTCACTTACCCAGTGCATTATAAAAAAATAAAATAAAAGATTAAAAAATAAAAATGTTACATTTATAATTTTGAAAACTAAGTAACGTTAGGGTTACAATTTTCTTGTTTTTTTATAATTAAATTTATCAAAAAGACCTTGATTATAGTAAATTAAATTATAAAAGTGGAATCCTTCGTGGCCACTCAAATTTTATTATGATCACTTATAAAAACCTTTTCTCATTATAATAATAAATATGATAAAATTAGATTATCTATTTAAAGTAATTGAAAAAAATTATATTATACATAAATAATAATTTTTATAATACATGTGTGTTTGTACATGCCACCGTTTACTATATAATATTAAGATAGTTATTTTAATAAGGTCAGGTTTCGACAAGTCTTCACAAAACAAAAAATCCAAGTATCAAGATTTATAAGTACTCCCATAACACAATCTTAGAGATTCTTATCTTAAGGATAAATTTCAACCATTGAATTATGTGTTTAAATAGTTGAGATCATATATTTTTTTCATTAGTCATTTTTTACGTATCCCCGTGAGATCGACTCTTTCAAATATTTAAAAAAATAAACGTCAGCAATACTTATTAAAATGTGTTTTTTTATGAGTCATTCTTCACGGATCATCATATGTATTCCGACTATTTTAAATATTTTTAAAATATAAACGTCATCAACCTTCTTTAAGAAACATATTATTCTTCTAAATATAAGGAAGGATACATGAACCTTCCCAAGAAATCGACTAACCACTATTATAATATTTTTTTTATTTACACGTGTCATGAAAAAAACATAGTTGTTTCTAACCTGTGACGAACTAGGTACGACTAGTCGTAATCAAAAGTTGTGGGCGTGGAGGGAATTACATATACTTAAAGAAAGGGTATAATTGTAATTTCAAAACATTCATTTAAGTGTAATAATATATATATATGGGTATAATTGTAATTTCAAAACATTCATTTAAGTGTAATAATATATATAAGACATTAAATGAAACCGAGGTGAAACTTCCTGCTTGGCCCCCACGTGTCGGGAACTCTTACGATGCGGACAAGCTATGGGAAGTCGGCCAAGAGCCTAAAAGAAATTATGCCACATGGACACATACGACAACAAAGCCTTTATTTGGCAAAGCTCCTCCGTAACTTTTGCCAAATCATCTGCCACGTGTCAAGTAAGTTGTAAGAAATAGGCGGCGGCCCTTTATCTATAAATTATCCGTTTAGAGGATATTCGAATCTTTCGTAAACGGATAAACAGAAGTTGGAAATTTTAATATGAGGCCTACTAAACTAAAATATATGACGGCAACTAGTTAATTACTTAATAAAATTATTTCAATTAAACACCTCTTGATTTAAAAAAGAATATCGATAATATGATTCGTTAGGTGGCATACTCAATCGACTTCCTAACATGAATAAGTTCACGGGGAATCATGTATCCCGAGCCGTGTAGATCTGCAATTCATGAATTTGTCAGGTCAAGAAATTGATTGAGTATGCCACTTGACGAGTCATATTATCACGAATAAAATGTAATATATAGAAAATACTTTTCATATCTTTATTATTATAATGAGAGAAAATAAGAAATTGTTGGACACCAATTTTTGAAATCCACTAATGCCTCCACTTTTGCATTTGAATATAATATATTCAAGGTCATTTTGATAAAAAAAACCTAAAAGTTTTTATCGTGCAACCCTAAGAATTTAGTTGGTAGTTTTCAAAATTACAAAAAAAAAAATCCCTTTTATTTTATAATACTCAAAAACCTTCAATCAGTAATTTAATTACATATAAGCCCTTTTAATACATGTGCATTTACACGTGGCCTTTTAGTATATATATAATGGGAGATAGAAAAATGTAGATGGTATTGTAAGTGAGAATCGAGCCAGAAAGTATAGGGAGATGGGATCTCATGGTGATATCAAGAAAATGGATCCACACAAAAATATTTGAGACTTAAAAATATATCACACAATGTAAGGGAGGATCCGAGGTAGCGTTTCGTAAAAATATTATGTGCTAATTAGACCAAGAAACCAAATCATCCCACACGTGTACTGTTTCCTTGATATCATACACCTAGCCTTCGTTGGTTGACAAGATATTGGACAACTTACCATCTTAGGCATTTTGGACAAGATCGTAGGCAGTCTGGAATATCGTAACCGATGCAACAATGGAGCTTATATATTGCCATGTGCCATCATCCTACCACCTATACAACCAAGGTTTCCTAAGCTGTCGCAATGTATTCGTTGCTCCTTTTACTTTCTCCATGGTCTCTTTCAACAATTGAATTCTCCACAAAATCCATCTTAGTATTTTAATAGAATCCTACCAAGATTATGTGACTACTTTTATATGAGATTTTTTCTAATAATGAAGCACATAGTCTTTCCCTTCCACAAGATGTATCAACACATAGGCATTGCTTTCCTCATAATAATCCCTTTTTTGTGAGTCGAAAAACAAATTGATTCAATAATGCTTGATGAATATTAGGTCATCAACATTGGATTTTTATGGGAAAAATACATTGCAGCATGATTATTTTCCTATTTAATATTTTAAAGGGTATTTTTGTTATTTCAATTTGTTATTCAAAACTTAAAGTTAATTTTCCTAAGGGTGACTTTTATTGTAAATCAAACTTAGAACTTGTTTTGTTTATAAGAAAATAAATTACAAAGAACAATGATCAAATCATTTTGCATAAGAGACGTGTTAATGGTTCTTTAAGATAGTCAAAGCCTCTTATTTATCCAAGGGAACATGACAATACTATCTCCAGGATTCAACCTTAGCATAAACTCATCCTTTTTCTTTATATGTTTGCATTGATTGGTAGGAACTTATATTCTGCCTCTTTAAAATTCTCAAAATTATAATAGAAAGAATAAGTTCTCACAAAAGTATGAAATTATTATTAAAGAAAAATGAGATATATGAAAAATCTGCCCAAAAATAATAAGGTTAAGAGATTGATATAGTGATGGAGAAAAATTTGGGACTATGAATTACTATTAATTGATATATGTCCCACAATTTCTTTACGTTTCAAGATTAAGTGCATTATTGTACATGTATTTATTTGATATATATATCTGAAAATGTCTTCCAACCTCAACTTCATCTCTTTTGATCGAATTCACACGCCTCAATTTTATGAATAACCCTCGGTCTATGAATGAGGATAAATTCATAAACTTTTATCCATGAACTTAGGTTTCAAATTAAATACAATAAATTTCATTGATTCAAATAAAGCATCCCCTTTGGAAAGAGTTTAAAGCTCAACTCCACGTTTTAATAAAAAGAATTATATAAATTTTATTTATTTAAATCATAAACCAACAACCTTAGTTTTTGATATTTTACTAGGGATGTTGTTGAAGAAGAATCCTTTTAATTTTAAAAGTTATGTCTTAATATTGTTTAATAAAAGAAATAATAGTTAATGACTTTGCTTGTTGTGGCCTGTGGGGCCTTATAGAGAGAGAGAGAGAGTCAAAATTCTCTCCTGAGTTCAGCTCCATTCGGACTCAGTTCCAATTCCACCTTGCTAAAATTGACTCGGTGAGTTACTTGGCATTTTTAGATCACATGAAAATGGATTGAAAAGAATTGAATCGGTCGAGTTGGCTCGAAGCAATCCAAACTAAGTCCAAAGCCGGTGTGCGGGACAGGAGGCGTGCGCTGCAGGTAACATTCTCAGAAACGGTGTGCGACGCACGCTTTTGATACCACTTCAGTATATAAAATATAAAAGAAAATATTAATGATAGGAAATGAACACCACAATTGACTCTCAAAATGACCATAATTGACCCTCAAAGTGACTTTTGAAAGCGATACAATTATATATAGAGTATTTTAATTAAATTGGTGATATTAGATTTACCCCTTTTGCAAAATGCAAGATTATGTTTAACCCCTTTGTTTGTAAATCAAGGTTTATTCTCGAGATATGTATTATTATTATGATACAAGTAACTCTTGACCATTGCATTGAGCATTTACAAAGTCATGATCACATGTTTTTGCACGAGTCATTTTCTAGGAGTTATAAGTACCTAACATTGATAGATATATATATATATATATATAGGGTCCCGTTCAGCAACAAATATTTTGGCAAAATATTTTTCAAAACATGGGTTAGAGGTTTTGGAATGGGCTGATTTTTGGTGAGGATGATCTCTCACCGTAGAGATCATCCTCACCAAAAATCAGCTCATTCCAAAACTTCTAGTCCCAGTTTACAAGTTGAAAAATCGTGGACCGTCTATTTTTTGTAAATCATTTTTGATGGGGTTAGAAGTTTTAGAATGGGCTGATTTTTGGTGATGATGATCTCCTCACTGTAGAGATCATCCTCACCAAAAATCAGCCCATTCCAAAACCTCTAACCCATATTTTGAAAAATGTTTGTTGCTGAACATTTCCCATATATATATATATATATGGGAAATGTTCAGCACCCTAAGTTTTACCACACACTTTAACAAACGTTTTTTGTCCTACATGGGTTAGAAGTTTTGGAATGAGCTGATTTTTGGTGAGGATGATCTCTATGATTAGAAGATCATCCTCCCCAAAAATCAGCCCATTCCGAAATGTTTAGCCCCATGTTTGCACGTTGAAAAATCGTGGACCGTCCATTTTTTGTAAATCAATTTTGATGGGGTTAGAAGTTTTGGAATGAGCTGATTTTTGGTGAGGATGATCTCCTCACCATAGAGATCATCATCACCAAAAATCAGCTCATTCCGAAACTTCTAACCCATGTAAGACAAAACGCGTTTGTTAAAGTGTGTGGTAAAACTAAGGGTGGCGAACGGGACCCTATATATATATATATATATATATAGAGAGAGAGAGAGAGAGAGAGAGAGAGAGAGAGAGAGAGAGAGAGAGAGAGAGAGAGAGAGAGGGCGGTTCGACAGCCCTAAAGATTGTCAAGTTTGGTGTCAAACATTTTTTGTAAATCACTTTTGATGGGGTTAGAAGTTTTGGAATATACTGATTTTTTGTGAGGATGATCTCTACGGTGAAGAGATCATCTTCACAAAAAATCAGCTCATTTTGAAACTTCTAACCCTAATTTACAAGTTGAAGAATCGTGGACCGTCCAATTTTTGTAAATCACTTTTGATGGGGTTAGAAGTTTTGGATTAGGCTGATTTTTGGTGAGGATGACCTCCTCATCATAGAGATCATCCTCACAAAAAATCAACTCATTCCAAAGCTTCTAACCCATATTTTGAAAAATGTTTGGCACACAACTTGGCAAACTTTAGGGTTGCTGAACCGTCCCCATATATATATATATCCATCAAAGAAAGATTCATTAAAAGTTTAATTGTACCTTTATCCTTTTAAGTAGATTGGTAAATGGAAAATCAAGTCTCTCTAGTCTTTTGAATCTTTGATTCCATCTCAAATAGATATTTAAATCAAAGATCAATCACCCCAATTAGGGATTTTCTAAGTATTGAGTCAAAATATTTTTTATTATTAACTAAAAATCATGGTAGAAAACATTAGGCTTTTAAGTATGATTTTAAATCTCGTCCGGGGCCCAAGTCAACTTGGCCTCTTTGAGCAACGATATGGATATATGAAGTGTCTCAACATTCACATCATCTAACCATACAAATGAGATGTCTTGGATGATATTTTGATGGTCGAGTCAATTGGGATTTTGTAAATTTTAATTAAAATAATTAAGTTTTTTTTTTAATTTTAAATATTTATTATATAAATAAAAAATAATTTTATAACTAAATAATTTTAATCTATTTTACTTTAATTTAATTATATGTAAATTAATCAATATAAACCCAATTTACTCGTCCATGGACGGGACGAGACGAGACGAGAAACCAGGGTTTTAACTTTTAAGCCATTTTTTTTTAACCAATTCATGGAGGGCAATATCGTAATATCAATAATAAAGAATTCATAAGGGTATTTTAGTAATTGAACAGCATCATCAGCATTAATAAAAAGCGTCGAGTAGCAGCAACCAGTGCATTCGTTCGTAAGCAACTGAAGTGAAGAACACAGTCAGAGAGCAAGCGAGGTATGTTCATCTCTTCATCATCGACTTTCTCTCTCTAACATTTCTTTTTAATTTTTATAATCTTTTTTTTTGTGTAAACTGGTCGTCTGCCTGGTTTTTGTTCTTGGTGGAGCTGTTCTTCTTTCCTTTTTTTTTTTTTTTTTAAAGAGCTGTGGGTATTGAATATGATCATTTCATGGTAATTTAATTAATGGGTAAATTTATAAATGATCGATCTTGGGTATTTCTCATATTGTTTAATGGTTAATGTTGTAGTTTTTTTTTTTTTTTTTTACACTAATGTGAACTAGTGTCAAAGTTGTAAGCTAATACGATTGATGGTTAACTTTTCTAAAGAGTAATTTATGTTTGTGAATTTAAAACATGGGATTATCTTTGAATTTCCAATTATTTAAGTTCATGTTAGTAATTTCACTTTGTGTTTTTCGATGAAAGGGTGAATAAGTATTGAACCTGAATTTATGTAAAAATCACAGGTTTATCTCTGATGTTTCAATGATTTCTGTTAATTTGTTTTTGTTTGTGAAATAAAAATGATGAATGTCAAGCCAGAAAGATCATTGTAAGATAGATTGATTCATGGGTTTATTTTCAAAAAATGTAATTTATGAATTTCAAAATCATGGGTTTATATATGTATTTTAGTGATCTTGTGTAATATTACTAAAATTTATTGTGTCATTTTTCGATTCATTCGGTTCTGAAGGTAGACTCTTTTCAAAGGAAGGGACTTGATGTTTAGATTATTACATCTGTTTTGGGTTTCTATGTTTTAATCCATATTTCTAGATGGATTTATCCAATTTGCTGTTTGTGTTTCAAAAATTGATCTGAATTTTCTAGACTTGTTTGAGTTCAATTTAGATAAAAATAAGTTGAAAATATGAAAATGGATGGAACTTTTGGTCAAACTATGCAAGTGGATATGCTTTTAGAATATTTTTGATAAATTCTGTATTTATAATGAATCTACCTTGAGTGCAATTTTGGAGACTCAGCGAGACCACACATTCCCAAAATTACAAAAATACCCACATTATGCACATTGGGATGCCCTTCAATAGAAGTGGACCAGTGGGAATGTGTGGTCTCACTCTTAGCGCGGTCTCCAAAATTGCTCTCATTTTATATCCCTTTGGTTTTATAGTATTCACACTCACTTTATATCCCTTTGGTTTTAAAATATTCGGTTATGTAATTTTTGAAAACACAAGGGTTATAATTTCACTACAAAAGTTTTTAAACCGAAGGATAAATTTATCTGGGTATGTAAATATTTTAAAACCGTATATGGTTACATAGTTTCGAAATTTGTTTTTTTGATGTCTGTGTAAAATACCCTAATAATAATCAGTTGGAAGACTTGAAGCCCTGTTTCCCAGTAAAAGAATTGATGTCTAGCTCTTAGTATACAAAGTGAACCTTTTAATGTTACATTGCCCGACTGAAATTCAATATAAGATTGTTAACGCCCATGGTGTGGTAAAAAGCTGTGAGATCATTTATTCAGAAGCTCAGCTTTAATATTATTAAGGCCCACTTGTCATTCGAGAATTTGATGCAAAGTACTCTTTTTGAGAATTATGGAGGAAATACTGAAACACCACTGACGCTTCCATCTTTAAATTTACGATATAATAGCTAAACATATGTTTAATTTACTTGTTTACTTTTGTGGCTCCATTTTAATGTCGTATGTCTTCCTTAATTTTTGTTGTGGTAGATGTCTTAATCTAGTTGTTGTGTTCTGTGTGTGTTCTTTTATTTATATTGCCTTTGTGGTTTTTTTTATATCTTTGGTTTGAAGTTCACATTTCTCGTTTCCTGTTTTCAGATTTCAGAAGGCACACATTGTTCTATAAACAGAAGACCAAATCATTTCTCCCTTACGACTCGTCATCTTATTAGTGCCACCTATGGGTTCACTAGAGGAACCAAAATCTGAAAAAAACTGTTCAAAACCATATGGAA
Source organism: Akebia trifoliata (assembly GCF_017979445.1). Classification (NCBI taxonomy): domain Eukaryota; kingdom Viridiplantae; phylum Streptophyta; class Magnoliopsida; order Ranunculales; family Lardizabalaceae; genus Akebia; species Akebia trifoliata. The sequence goes on from NW_028236846.1 coordinate 69,412, forward strand.
TTCAATTTCTAGAGTACATCAGAAACTCTGCTGTCTCCTATAGAACATACCAAGCCATTGTCATAGTTTTAACATTTTTTGCATATGCAAGTTACCATGCCACCCGGAAGACCACAAGCATTGTCAAGAGCACCCTCGACCCCGACGCATCACAATTGGGTTTGGGTTTCCGCTTCTCCTCCTCGCTGACAAGAAAATACTTCCGTAATTCCACCGACAACGGACAAGTGTCATTGGTCCTTGAAAAGGGTTGGGCCCCATTTGATGGTTCAGATGGCACAGCTATACTAGGAGAAATCGATCTGGCTTTCCTCTCGGTATACTCTTTGGGAATGTACTTTTCTGGTCACTTAGGTGATCGTTTGGATTTAAGGATCTTTTTGACTGTAGGAATGGTAGGAACGGGTTTGTTTACGTCACTCTTTGGGTTTGGGTATTGGTTAAACATCCACAATTTCTACTATTTCTTGATAATTCAGCTGTTTGCGGGTCTTTTCCAGTCAACTGGATGGCCTTCAGTGGTTGCGGTGATTGGGAATTGGTTTGGGAAGAAAAAGCGTGGTCTGATTATGGGGATTTGGAATGCCCACACTTCCATCGGTAACATCTCGGGATCTCTGATTGCTTCAGCTTTATTGAAGTATGGTTGGGGTTGGTCTTTTGCTGTTCCCGGTCTTCTTATTACGTTCGTCGGATTGGTGGTGTTTCTGTTCTTGCCGGTTAGTCCAGAGTTTGTGGGAGCTAATCTTGAAGATGACGATGAGTTGGAATCTCCGAAGAAAAGCAATGAAGGAATCACAGAACCTCTTCTTGGATTGAGAAAAGAGGTTGTTAAAGAGAAAGCTGTTGGGTTCATAGAGGCATGGAAGATTCCTGGGGTTGCCCCTTATGCTATGTGTCTCTTCTTCTCCAAATTGGTGGCTTACACATTCCTCTATTGGCTTCCCTTCTACATTAGTCACACAGGTATCAACTTTTAAATTTCATATGCTTTTTTTGGTATTTGGGTTTTAGTAGGGAGTCTTCTGGGTGTTGCGAAATGTGTTTCATAACAATAATGATAATCTGTTGAGTAAATGTGTTTTGAAGTCTCTTAAAAATAATGATAATCTATTGGCTCTGTACTTAATTATGTTTATTATCATCTTGCAGCAATCGACAGTCAGTATTTGTCTGATGAGACAGCCGGGAACCTATCAACGTTGTTTGATGTTGGAGGGGTAGTTGGGGGAATCCTTGCAGGCCACATATCTGACCGTCTTGGTGCTAGGGCAATAACAGCGGCAAGCTTCATGTATTGTTCGATCCCAGCTTTGTTCTTCTACAGGAGTTATGGTCATGTCTCTTTGTACTTGAATGTAGCCCTAATGCTTATCACGGGTATGTTTGTTAATGGACCATATGCCCTTATAACAACAGCGGTATCTGCCGACTTGGGTACACACAGCTCATTAAATGGGAACTCCCGTGCATTAGCTACGGTTACAGCAATCATAGATGGGACAGGTTCAGTGGGCGCTGCACTCGGACCATTGTTGACGGGATACATTTCTTCAAATAGTTGGAATGCTGTGTTTTCAATGCTGATGATGGCAGCGCTACTTGCAGGGCTGCTTCTAACACGACTTGTAATGGCGGAGGTGTCGGAGAAGATTGAAGTATTGAGGTCACAAGCTAATCCCTCTTCCAGATCCCCCGAAGTGTGATTCAAACGATAAGGAATTTAGTGTTAGGTTTTGCTTTAGTGCATTGGCGAATGGGTGGAATGAGATGAAGCAAATTCCACCCATATGTACATAAAGAACGAAAAAAAAAGTACTTTTGTTTTATTGATTTTAAAGTTGGAAATGGGGAAGAAGTACCAAGTCTTGGTTCTTTGTCATTGTATGTATTTTTGTAAGCTTATTTTCTGTGTTTCACCAAGGATGGTTCATTGAGCATGAATGAAAAATTTTGAGGTTTTGAGAAAGTTTGCAATTAACACAATGTTGTATCAAGTGATCTTTTTTTTCTTTCTAGGCTTCTTTCTAGGCAAGCTGAGAGTAGTGGTTAGCAATTAGTAGGTGAAAGTGGATTTTAACCATATCAAGTGATTTAAACAAGAATAATTTATTATAGAAGATAAGAATTGGAGAAGATCGATTTCTTTGAGAAGGGATTGGGACCTCCAAAATAATTTTGAGGAGATTAACCTCTTAGGTGAATATTTATTTATTTAATAATGAGAACATTTTAACATTTATGAAAATGACCATCAAATGACTGAATTTCACTTTCTGATACTTTCAGATACCTGCTTACCCCGTAATGTCGGTTAACACTTCGTTGTTCAGACTCAAGGCCATACCTTATTACCCCCCTCTCGCCCCCTCTTTGGAGTCCGGGCAGGCGGGGCTCTATGGCCGTGAACTGACCTCTATCTAGATAGCTACTTGAAATTTACTCTTTTCATAAAAGAAAAATTCACTTAGTTGTAAGTTGGAGGGAGTTTCGATAACAGAATCCATCCATAAATCTAAACCCATTAACCTTTGACCAAAGCATCACAACATAATCCAAAAGTGACCTTTCTTAACTAAGGGGGAAAGAGGAGCATGTAAGAATGCCGACGACTCCCTAAGCCACTAGTGATTGATACGTCGGTTTTCATAATTAGGTGCCTTTATTTTTATTTTTTTATAAATGAAACAGTCATTTGATGTACTAAAAAAAAAAATGATTGATTCGATAATTTTTACAATATGCTTTCCTTTTCACAGAACTGATGGTTTGTAATTATTAATAAATTTTATGATGGGATCCCATCTTTCCACCTCTTTCTCAATTGACAGTATGACAAAAGTTGAAGAAATCACAATGGGAGCACATCTTACCACTCTTTTTGAATTAATTTGTCCTTAATAAAACATTGAAGATAAGATTTCTTTGTCCTTGTAAAATTCAGAGCCCACCACATCAAAAAGTAAACTTGACCACTTGTAGCAAAATTAAAGCAACCATAAGTTTTTGGCATCCCCCCTATAGTGGAATAAATATATGAATGTCTTTTAAAGTGAAATTCAAATTATCAGTATTTTTTTTTTCCCTTTTTCTGTGACCGACCTCTATATAGACCATCAAAATCTGGGATTACGTGGTTGTCATACCAGATTGTATTAATCACTGGAATTGGAGGGAACAAAAAAAGGGTGAGATTTTCTTGTCCTGCTATCTGGACAAATAAAAGCCTACATAGCCACTTGGTCATATGGTGGGCCACGTCTTAATGTGGAATGGTGTATGTGGGCTTTTTTTATCTTGATAGGTCCATGCTCTAGTTGATGTTGTTCAGATTCTTGGATCATATGATTGCACCTGAGAAGATCAAGTCAATCTAAATTTCAACAAATTTTAGAGGTTTTACTGATAAAAAAATAGTTTATTAGAGGTTTTTTTTTTTTATATATCAAGATTTCCTACCTTTGCCATTTCAACTTACTTGTATAGATTTTCAAATCCCTAGCTTTATTGCATCACATCCGGATCACAACACTCGAAAAAATGTAAACAATTGTCAGTTTTCAAATAGAGCACCATCCATTCTATATGAAGATCACATGTTAGCTTAGTGTTACAGTCAGCCTATCAATCAAATCTGTATGCTCAATGTCACTTGTGTGTGAAGGTGTGCTTTTAATCATTCCACGTATCCACCGTTGGTTTGCACTTAGGTCAGGTTTTTGATCATGGTTCTGAACCAATGCGGGCTGATCCTCACTCTGCAGATCAGTCGGTCAATCAGACTTGTGTGTAAATTTGACAAAGAAGACAAGATTTTCTTGTTCTCTCATTGTTGGTATGGTATTACATTGACCATGACAATTTGCACGACCACTGGAACCATATAAGATTGCTTATAGTACCTCTTTGGACGACAAAAGGTAGTCAGCGAGTTTGATTGAAATTGTGAGCTTATCAAGAAGAATCGAGTTTACCAAACATAACAAATAATCGGTTCGGTTGAGTTCAACGGAAATAAGATGTGAAATATGCTGAGATAAGGATAGTGAAGAAGAGCTATCCAACAGTTACCTTGAGAGAGGAAGCAAACAGAAATGAAGAAGCAGCCATTTAAATTCGAACTACAGAAGCATCAAATGAAGAAGTCATTTAAATACTTGTATATAGTTTCACTTGAGACTCCTTTGGCTTAGACAGATCTTCTGAAATATGAAGCAAATGCCCAAAAAACGAAAAGTTGATACTATATTCAGATTCTATCAATCAGAACACCATTGGATCTACCATTTCAAGTTCTGAAATTGGTTCGGTATAACATTTGGAATTCCAAATCAGTATAACACTATTGTATAATGTGTCATAAAGAGTACTACAAAACATCTACACGAAGTCAATTATGAAGTTACCTTCATTCTTCTACCATGCTGTTAAGCCAGATAGAATTTCGAGTAGTTTACAAGCACCAAATAAAAAATTGATTGTAGCTTGAAATACTTCTTCATCAACATATTGTGGCTAGTTGCTGCATATTCAGCACTCTTAAGACTTGTGCAGTGACATAGGATAGGTACTGTTATCATTCCCAAATGCAACTCCAATAAATAGCTTCCACACTTACTTTTGTGGATGTACCATGAACCCTTGTGCATAGATCATTATATTTCAGAAAGCTTTTTTATAAAATTCTTTCTCCATCCACATCAGCTTTAGCTGCTCTCTTGTTGTTTCAGATCCTTGCTTTGAAAAACTACATGAGGCCCTAGTAAATAACCTATACCAAGCAATTCAATTAAAGCTTCGAGGATCGATCTCAAAAGCACTGCAGTAGGACTTTTTCATGTTTCACCAAATGGTAGTTCTCAATTATCTTTTTCCATAGTTTGGCAAAAAAATATCGATCAATAAACTCTCATTTCCTAAAATTGAAAGGCAATAACTCATCATTAGGTCCTACCACATCAATCTCCTCCTATCCCTCTCCTATGAAACCCTGACCTTTTTTTTTTCGTTAATCAGTGTGAACTCCTCCACTTTTTTATTCATCGGGATGAACATACGGCCTTGTTGGGTTTTTGTATCACTATCTTCAAGTACCTTCTCTATAAGCCACACAATCTCGATGCCACCAAAACTATTTACCATCGTGTGCATACTAGAATGCATCATTGGCGGTAGGATATCCGTATCCGCAACCACCCTTGTTAGTTTCTTTATACGCTTCGTCTTTTTTTGTTTGTTGATAATTTGGAAAAATTCATTGATCCAAACGAAAGCAAGGTCAGCTGAGATGACAAACCACGCGAGATATACGGACAAAAGCACTAATCTCTTGAAATACAACACACCCCTTCGCTCTTTGAAGACTTTAGACCACAAGAACAAGAGACCCAATATTGTAAGGATGATATCTTGAGAAGTGAAAGATTTTTCGACAAACTTGTGATTGTCACATTCTGACTAAAGGCCCCAAAAAATTGCGAAGTGTGTTATACTCCATATGGCTTGTTTCATCCTGATGAAAGCGTACCCAATAGCATTCCAAGACTCGAATAGTGACCTCACCGACCCGGGCACACATACCGTCATACTAAATAAACCAAAGAAATATGACCACATCATCTCTGTCGCCACCTTACAATGAAGTAAAATGTGATCAACTGACTCCACATCACTCATGCACAAGATAAATATGTTTGCCTAGCAAAAACCTCTACGCAGCACCAAGTCCATAATTTGTATTCTCCTTAACGATGTTGTCCAAGTAAAAAACACCATCTTGGACGACAGTACGTTTGGTCCCCAAATTGCGACCTTGGGAAAAGATACTTGGCCATCTTCATCTTCTTTTGCTTCATTGTTACTTTCTTTTTTGTTGCCTTAAGTGCCTCCGAAGCAGTACTACAAGACCTTTTTCATTCCTTGAGAATTTAAACTTTATTTGTGGCGGCTACTTTAGTGTCATGATTGGATCCTTGCTCAAATTATTCTCCAATATGCAGAGAGGCATTTGTGGTCGTGGGTTTGTGATGTGAAATTTCTTAGGTGCTTCCATCATAGTGACAAAGTTGTGGATCGGGAATAATTCGACAAATAAAAAAATCGAAAAAACATCGAATAATACCCCTATCTATTTTGTCTTTTAATGAAAAAAACAATGGTATATTAGTTATTTACATAATAAATGCTAGTATTTTACATATAAAATGCTAGTGGCATTAGATTTAAATCTCTTGCTTGCAATATATGCTTTGGCAATCAATGCAAACAAGCATTTATTATGTAAAAGACCAACATAACCCTATATTTTTCACTCACAAAAAATTAGGTAGGGATATTATTGGAAAAAAATGCTAACGTCCCCATGAGGTCTTGGACGTTAGCATTCCCCATATATATGATAAAAATGTGCATTCGTTTCTTCAATGCTATCTTCTTTTTTCTTTCTTTTTTAAAGTAAGAAGTCCGTGTGTGAAGCAGCAAAAAATCCTTTGAGTTTAAGGAAAGGGTATTTTAATTTATTAGAAGAAAATCCCTAACCTTTTAAAATATTTTTTTCTCAATCTCATCTCAAATTTTTGTAGAAACTCCTTACAACAAAATAGTGTGTAAGTGTGTAACCAATAGATAAACATTTTAAACCTTACTAGGGTCATTCTACTCAAATGGATTACCACATTAGCAATCCAACACCACAGTTCTTTAAATTTTATCGAGAAACTCTGATAAAAAAAAGAGTTTCAAAAAACAATTTTTTTTTGGGCATGATCCAAGGTTTTGAAAATGGATGACTACCGAACTTTCACCAAACTCCAAATTTTAAAATTAAAATTCAACGGTAAAAAATACTTCTTATTTTCAAAGGTTATAGAATTTTGTCCTCTACAACCCTAAAGCATCGAATCATGTTTTTTGATGTCACAAAGTGAAACCAAGGACCCTTAGTAAAGGTGAAATCCTTATTAAGTTAGTAAGGCCAGTCGAACTCTAACCAATAACCTAGTGAGTAATGACAAAACGACGTGTACAGTGTAACAATAATAAATAAATAAATAAATAAAACGACAAGAAAAAACCTCACAATCTATAAACCGTGACCTTTCTCAATTAAACATGATTAATTGCGTTTTTTCAATAACTCGCGAGTATTTCAAAAACTTGCGGTTAAATCAGCTTATAAAAATTTCGCAAATTAATTGCGATTTTTTCAATAAATTGCCGATTTTTGCCACAATGACTTCTATTAATGGAACTTCCACTGCAAATTTCTTCCAATCACTTTCAGAATGGTTGAATGACATATGCTTGAAGAAGGAATTTACACTAGTGAACAAATGTTTACAAATCAAACAACTAGTTTTGTTCGACTCAATTGTCAATGGTGTTACCCATAGTTTAAGAATTTCATCCTTGAATATAATTTTTATTTTGCTCTGCTTATCATCACCACCACCACCACCACCACTATTTCTTACTCTTTTTGTCATTCTTTCTTCAAAATGAATAAGAGAACAAATCCAGAGAAAAAAAAATTAATGAGAAAAGAAAGAACATAGAGAAAACGAAAATATTTTGCTTGTTAATAGAGAAAGAAATCTTTCTCGTTGTAAAATTCTAAACGTAAGCGCCATTTGAGATCGAACGACTGAAATGGGAGCATACCCTTACAAGCTTCCTAATAAATTATATCTTAAAACCAATAGTGATCCCCACGAAATCACTACAGATTTTTAGGAAATTTATTATCTCATTCTCATTAGCCGCATGTGTAATAGAAAACTTCAAATCTCATTTGAGGTTAGATTAAAAACACTTTCTTGTTCACTTTGAAAACAATCTCTCTTTGTTTAACTCTGTATTTTGGAACTAGCTTTCCCTTTACTTTGTTCCTAGTAGAGATGGAAGTAACTTAACTGAGCACCATTGACACATCTCACTTCAAAGAAACAAAACATCAAAAATCCAAAACCCTTTTTGTCCCTGCTAAACCTATAAAAATGGTTTTTGAATTTGAAACCCTCACAAAAGATGCCAAGCCAGTACTTGAACCACTCGACGAATTCCTTGTGAGATAGAATTTAGAAAAGATCCTCTAGATCTGGTAGGATTTTCATCATAGATTTGTTGTGTCTAGGCTTTTAACTCAAAGTTTTGCGAACTTTGGTGATAAAAGAGGATCAAAGATGATGACGGGAAGAATTGTAGAAGAGATTTTATTAGGTGAAGAGATCGTGACTCCAACTAATTAGTTTCTTCTCTCATTTACTATTTTTTTCTATGAATCTGTTCTCTAATTCACTTTGAAGAAAAATGACAAAAAGAGTAAGAAATAGTGGTAGTAGAGGTAGTGGTGATGATGATAAGCAGAGTAAAACAAAAATTGTGCTTAAGGATAAGATTCTTAAACTATAGGTAACAATATTTACAATTGAGTCGACCAAGACTAATTGTTTTGATTTGTAAACATTAGCTCCGCAACGTAAATTCCTTGTTCAAGTACATGTCATTCAACCACTCTAAAAATAATTGAAAGAAATTTATAATGAAAATTCCATTAATGGTGGCACGTAAAAAGAAATTTCACATCATGGACTGACACTGAAGCTCCTGCCCGTCTAAATACCAAGCAATGAAAAACGGTCTTATAGTACTGCTTAAGAGGTGTCTAAGGCAATAGAAAAATGTAACAATAAAACAAAAGAAGACAAAGCGTATAAAAAAACCAACAAGATTGGTTGCAGATATCCCATTCCTACCACCACCACTGATGCATTCTTGTATGCGCACGATGATAAATAGTTCAGATGGGTTAGAGATTGTGTGGCTTACGGACTAGGTGCTCGAAGATAATGATACGAAAATTCAACAAAACCATTTCTTCATCCCGAAGAGTAAGAAGTTGGAGGAGTTCATGACAACCAACGAAAAAGAGAAGGTCGAGGTTTCGAAGGAGAGGGATGAGGGGAGGTATTGAGGTTGATGTGATAGAACCTAATAGTGAGTTGTTTGATTTCAACTTTAGAAAATGGGAGTCTGTTGATCAATGTATTTTTGCCAAACCATGGAAAAAGATAATTGAGGACTAACATTTGGTGAAACATGAAAAGGTCATCCTACTTCAAGTCCCATCAATCTTACCTTATTTTTTCCTTAACCAAATGGTAACCATTTGGCCATGTTGCGGGTTTGAGACTCTGAAGCGACATCAGATCCTAGTCATCCTGCGAATCTATCTATGTGTAGAAGACCTTATCCACTTTTCGTTCCAACAATGAAAAACGTCTCACCCATATATTTATATTTTTTTACATGTTTTACATTATCCTTCCACTCTTACATCTCTTTCATTCATTATGATTTTTTTTTTTGTAATAGAATAAAGGGTATATATAGTGTTACTTAAATGCTTTGGTCCATAACAAAAGATTCAATGAAATCTTAACTCAACCAATGAGTCTTATGTTGGAATCCCTTCGTTACAAAAGTTCTACATTTTTTATTTGAATCTTATGATTCAAATAAAATCCATGATTCAAGTATGTCATTACTTTTCTATTCTTCCTGAGCTTTAAACAATTAAAAAGAAAATTAAAATATGGCCAGCAACAAATGCATGTCCATGTCTACAATCTGAAAGTTTGAGAATTGATATTGTTGATAAGGGATGCTAACTCATTTAGTGTGACAATGAATCAATTATACATGATTTTGATTTTCTTTTCCAGGAAAGATCTCTTGTTTGTATAACTATGGGTTTAGCCAACCATAGATATACATAATAAACCAAACAAAGCACACATTGTGGACACTTAACATCACATAAATGGATTCCTCATTTCGAAGAACAACATGGGTTATCAAATTGATATCATTGCTTCTTTTTTTTTTTCAATTTTTTTTTTCTTTGTTTTATTCAATCAGGAGATCATATACAATACAATTAATCACACATCCGAAAAAGATCTCCATTTTCACTTTAATTTATTATTCGATTAATAACAAGAAAAAAGTTCCCATAAAAAAACAGAATGTAAATTCTATCATATCTCAATGAACATAGCAACCTCAACAAAATTAAAAACCCAAAATAGAGAAAGAAGAAGAAACCTCGTTGTCTATAATACCATCTGTATCTGCAATTAATCGTCTCCGTCTCTTTTCTTTGGCTTTCGATAGGTTTCTTCGATGTGCTTCGCCATTAGGAGACCTGTGTTGGCGAGCTTCTTTATATTGGGAACATTGTAGTTCTGAGCTATGTAAACTCCACATACTGTACCCATCAAGAATGAGAAACTGCTCTTTATTATCCCCATTTACTGCAAATTTCTCCCCCAATTTGAAAATCTCTAGAGTTCGATTGGTTTCATCCAAGGTTTCGATCTCTAGGGTTTATGAGAGATGAGTGAGGACTTGAACAAGTACGAGACTATGAAAGAGAGGTTTCGTGAAGGGTTTATGAGAGAGGAGTGAGGATTTGACGAGTACGAGACTATGAAAGAGAGGTTTCGTGAACCTCAAGCACTTAAGCCCCAAAGTCGCGACTCGCGAAGCAAATGTGATCAAAAGATTGGATGGAAATTTCCGGAATTTAATTTTAGAGAGCTGCTATTGCCACATCAACTTTTCTATTTTCACACCAATCCCTATATAAGAATTGCACACAGCTGGTGTGGTGTTAGTAAAAGTTGGTGTAGAAATAGTAACTATCTAATTTTAAAGATCGTTCCGGTCCGGTCGTAACCAGTCCAGGCTATATCAGACCGACGGTTGAACCAGTGAACCGGGTTCTTGACCACTTTGGGTTAATATCACCTCTGCTTAATGAATAGATAATAGGGATGTAAATGGATACCCATCTAATCAGAACCAAACCGAAATCAGGATTGATAAGATGGCTCTCTGGATCTCTTTTTGGAATCGATCAAAGTCCTTGGAATCAAGCTGATTGAGGATCAAAATTGATTTCTATTGCGAACTAGAACAGTGTAAACAGAAACATTTTGAAGGTACGAACTTTAATTCCATTAATTTGAGAATTGGAATCTATACCTATAAATATATGAGTAAAAATAAATAAATGGTCCTAGTTCTTATAAGAATCGAATCAAAATAAACCCATTGGCACCCTTACTAAAAATTACTATGTAGTAAAAATAAACGGTTCTATTTGGTTCTTATAAGAATCAAATCGAAATGAATCCATCAACACCCCTATTAGGAATTAGTATGTAGTAAAAATCATTTGATACAAGCAATCCAATAAAAAAATAATTTTGTTAATACTTCAACTTTTTTACTTATCCCATAAAATTGTATATTATATCGAAATAAAGTTAAATTGACACCAAAGTAATCCTCTAATTTTTTATTTTTTTAAATTTTGTTATGGAAAAGACTAACGATAAATTGAGTCACAAAAGCTGACAATCTTGACGTGGTAGTGCACAAAATCATAGATCTTTTCCTTGTGTATCTCGAAGAAAAAGATCTATGATTTTGTGCATTGTCGTGTCAATGGCGTTAGTTTATCATGACTATAAAAAATCCTAAAAGAGAAAAAGCGAGGGGGGAGAGGATTGAGGAAGGGGAGACAAAAAAAAAAGGTTAATTTTTCGAGAAACTCAGTCTTGGCTAAGATAAATTTTTGATATATTTAAATAATTTTAAGAATTTTAATGTATATTATTTGATAAAATATAAAACTTTTTATGGTTGTATCTATGTTACTGTTAAATCTAAGTGAATTTATGCCGAATACAATCGATTTGAATCAATTTGGAAAAGATTGCCTCTGTTAATTCAATTAGAATATTAGAAGACACTTGTACATCCACAAAGATCATAGAATAATCACTTTAAATTATTATTCAAGTTGTGAACTAACAAAAAAAAAACATTTTAATCCCATTTAAAAACTGATTGCAAATCCAACAAAATCTGAACCTCAACAAATATTCACCCATTTCCCAAATACAGACCCTTTGAACACCATCTATATATATCTGCAACTAATCTTCTTCGTCCGTCTTCTTCTTCGGCTTTCGATATCGCTCTTCATTGAGTTTCACCATCAATAATCCTGTGTGCACCAGCTTCTTTATATTGGGGACGTTGTAGTTCTGAGTTATGTATACTCCACATGCTGCACCCATCATGAATGAGAAACTACTCCTTATTATCCCCATTAATTTCCTACAAATTCCTCCCTTAATTTGTAGAGAAAAAAAGATTGTTTGATCTTCGAATTCAATCTAAACTCCAAAAGAGAGGGATTTAAACAAGTATGAGATTGAGGTTAGGTTACGTGACAGTTAAGTTGTTTGACTTTTGAGAGGATGGTAAGAACTAAGAACATTTAACCCCTTCTCCAAGACTCAAGTTGTCTTGCTTGCATCTTATAATAAATTAATTATAATATTAAAAGGATATATTAGATTTTTATTTAAGATTTAGCTGATGAAATTGTCATTTGATAATTAGGAAGCCCCAAAGCCATCAAAGATTCAATTTTGGATCACATCATTGGTTGAACTGGTAGACCAGTTACGACCCAAAAAGATATGGGCTTATATATATGGGAAATGTCGGCACCCTACACTTTACCCTATGTGTTTTGTCTTACATGAGTTAGAAGTTTTGGAATAAGTTGATTTTTGGTGAGGATGATCTTTATAGTTAGAAGATTCTCCTCACAAAAAATCAGCCAATTCCGAAATTTCTATCCCCATGTTTACAAGTTGAAAATTTGTGGACCGTCCATTTTTTGTAAATCATTTTTAATGGGGTTAGAAGTTTTGGAATGGACTGATTTTTGGTGAGGATGATATCCTCACCATAGAGATCATCCTCACCAAAATCAGCCTATTCCAAAACTTCTAACCCATGTAGGACAAAACACGTAGGGTAAAGTGTAAGGTGCCGAACGGGACTATATATATATATATATTGGTTGGGTTTGTATTATTTGGTATCAAATTAAGGATATATCTCAATATATATTAGAAATAGAAATAATTCTTCATGTCTTAGTAGGAAACCTTAATGAATAGGAATCCTATTAAAAGAGAATCTTTGGGCCTTCTATTCTTATCTATTTAAGTGGATTGGCACCCCATAATTGAAGAACGTGAATAACGACTAAGAGAAATGGGATTTTGAACTTCTGGTGATTTCCATCAATCACTAAAGCCCTAGGTTGAACCATATAAAGAAGGAAAAGAAGGTGAGTCTGGGAATTAGAGGACATGGAAAAAGGTTCACACAATTTGAGGATTTATGCACATCGAATCACAAACACGTGGATTGAGACAGGCACACCTCCAACATATTGATACATCAATTTAACTTATGGCAAAAGGTAAGTATCCATAACTTTTAATCTCTAGGAACATGAATAAGTTTCTTGAGATATATACATGATTCTTGATCTTGGAAAATTAATGACTAATAATTATGTAGATATAAGATTTAGAATGGATTAAATCTCACAGTGTTTTCCAACCCCAAAGAGATATAACCCCGAGGGGATGGCTCAATGGCAATTTCAAATCCAATAAGCGGTGAGAGTCTATAGGTTGTGTGTTCAATACACAGTAAGAGCAATATTTCCTCGGGGCCACCTGTGAGGGTATTCCCTCACTTACTTGGTGTGTGTGATGTGTAAGCTTTGCACATGCTTAGGGGGGGTATGCCTTGGTTCTGGCCCTAACTCACCCGGTCCCCCTAGTTGGATGTAAGTCCGGACACCCCCGATTATCACAAAAAAAAAAAAAAAAACCCCAAAGAGACATGAGCTTAACTTTACTGCATTAATAACACCTAGGTATTTTAGGTGGGTTCATATTATCTTTCTACAACAAATAGCAAACAAGTGTCCTTAAGATTTCAGCACGTTGTCTGTGGTCGAGTTTATCATCTTGATGAGAGATTGTACCTATCTTTAAAGGGATGTAAATATTGTATCTTAAGAGATGTATTGCCACAAACTTATGGAATGATGAGCTATGACCAAGTGGAGGTGATTAACACCTTAAGGACAACGTATCCGACACATGCATTGATGTCTTCACTCCCCAAGAAACCTTTTCTATCATTTTCTTGTTTAATTTTATTTTTGTGGCATTATATATTGTAAATTTTGTATGTGCTATGGAACTTCTTCAACCCATCAATTATAAAGCATGTATCTATTTTATTTAAGTAAAAGAGAAATTCCTAATTTTACTATGAGTTCCATATCCATCAATTTGCAATTTATGTCAATGGTGAACAGTTCGTTTGTATCTTGCTATTATGCATTTTTGATTAATTCTTTTAAACTAATCTTGACTAATCCTATAATTGTTTTATAATTTTTGAAACAATATTAATGTATTAATTTTTATTACTCAAGTCTTACATTCCAAGTGAGACCATATATGTAAATATTTCCTTGTTTGCAGAACGAAAAATTGTAGGCCTCCATGATGGACAAGTTTAACTATCCCCTCAAACAAGGAACATAGTTTTAAACCTCGTTTTGACATCTCGTCTCGTCCATGAATAATATCGAGTCGTCTTGGATGAGTTTTTCGATAGATTTGACTCTTTAGTTCAACAATGAGAAAAATGAATCACGATTTTAAATCTCGTCCGATGCGTTTGACTCGTCTATCCGTCTCGTTGGTGGACAATACCGAGATGTATCTGACGAGTCATCTTGGTCTTAGATGAGTCATCTCAATCTTGGATGGGATTTAAAACCATGACAAGGAATGGGGACACTAGTATCCCCTCTTTCTCGTCGAAATATGATGGGCTATAATTGAGTTTATAGAAGAAAACAACCCCTTCTGTTGGTGTTCTTGAATGATACGAGACCCGATTGTTGGCTAAATAATATCCTCAATAGCTCATCAAAGATTACAAAGAGACTTAGAAAACCTCAAACAGTTTGTCTTGTTACATATATTACAGGGCATTTCCAATGTCAGAAACCCATTTTTACATGGGAATCTTGTCAAAGAGGTCTATATCTATCAAATATCGAAATATGTTGATCTTATTATGCCTAATCATATTATGCAAGCTTGTAAGGCTATCACCGTGTATCCAAGCTCATAAGACTATTTATGACTTTAAATAAGTCTCATGTGCCTAGTGTAATGCCCCAAGCTCACAATAGTATAATATTATTCGTTTTGGGCCGAAGTCAGTACGACTTAAATGCGTTGTACTATGTAGGGTATAGTTTATCTTTATAGATAAAGATTTGAACGTTCTCTTGTCCGATGTGAGACTAATTGCATTCCTCCTTACCATTCCACTTTGCCATGTAATGGCTTCACTTCAACTCTTTGGTCTCCATAGTCCTTTCCACGTCAAGGAAGTACCACATTGACTGGTCCATGAGACCTAGTTGCAAAGTTTGAGCTTTGATTTCCATGGGATTTCAATATAGTCACGTAGATTCCTCTACGTTTGTGCTACGACAGGTGGGCTTTACTATCATTCTCTTATTAAATGTTGTTGGTATAATCATACCTGACAATAATTGGAAAAATCTTTGAAGCGCCCATCTTACTTCAGAATTTTGGTAGAACTCTCTCCCTTAGATGACACATTGTGCCTCTAAGGAGGTATCACAAATATATTAAAAAAAAAAAAAAGATTGTGAAATAAAAACAAGAAAGCAATATGTCATGTCAGGTTCCTACAAAATTTTGAAGGGGCCTCGACGCTTCAAAGCAGGACTTAGCAACAATATCTCCTTCCGGTACTTCCTCGGATGCAAGCCCACAAAACTAAAAACGACCTCTTTCTTCATCAAATGAGATATTCAATAGTACTATACTGTATAAATTATCCACCACAAATGCAGAAATGAAGTGACTGGCCGATCTTATTGGCTTCAAATCATTGAATTGTTCTAAGCTTTTGTTTGACAATCTTGGTGACACTTATTTAATGTCGAACCCGACTTTACTTTTCATGTTAAAACTTACAAGTAGATGTTCATTATGTTAAAGAAAAAGATTAAAATGGGTGAATTACAAGTTTTGTTTACTCCAAGTGACAGCCAAATTGTTTACATTATGAGCAAGGAACTCTCCTCCAAGCAATCACTGGAGTTGAATTGCATAACAAGATTTTGCTCTACATTCAAACTCTATCTCCAAAGAGAGTTCCACCAAAATATCCATCTTTGTGGGTGAGAGAGAGAGAGAGAGAGAGAGAGAGAGAGAGATATAAGCCATTTCATCGTCTTCTTGTCAAAATCCTTATCTTTTTCTTTGGATAAACAGCTAAAGATAAAGTTGAATCCTGAAATAAGATTTCTTAATAGTAAAATGTT
The DNA here is from genome assembly GCF_017979445.1 of Akebia trifoliata. Classification (NCBI taxonomy): domain Eukaryota; kingdom Viridiplantae; phylum Streptophyta; class Magnoliopsida; order Ranunculales; family Lardizabalaceae; genus Akebia; species Akebia trifoliata. Next base: position 85,742 of record NW_028236846.1, read on the forward strand.
GCGATAAGGCAATCTAATGAGGACAAAAAACAAGAAAAAGAAAAAAAGAAGCAATACTCACCAACAGATCTAAAGGTGTAAAAAAAAAAAAGTGTGGGTTTCCTAAGTTGGGTAAGACAATGATGACAACCACATTGATGATTGGTCAGAGAGAAGGATCATGTAATGCTTTTAAGGTATGACGTATGGTGAGCCATGGATTGGATGGACAGGAGTTCTTAGGACCACTGTGACACCAATCCATACGAGCGGTCCCCCTGCCTATACACTCTCAAAAGTTCAAATCCACCTTCATAAAACCATTCAAGTGGGTGGATAGGCGGCTGACTATAAAAGATATCACAGTCACCAATCACCATCACAACTTTTATTTTAATCAATTAATAAACTCCTTACTAGGGCTGCCAATGGATTAAATCGGACCTAATCTGATATTTTAATTCCAACCAAATAAATACGAAATCTAACGGTTGAAATTTATCTTACATCCTTGGTGTATTCTCAACGTACACATGTTCTCCTCGTAGTTGGATTTTGCATTTAGACGATTAGGATTGGGTGCGAATATATGAGTTTAACAAATATATATATATATATATATATACAGAGTTTGTCATAAGCACGGGCATCCTCTTTGGGGTTAAGGGTAATAGAGAAAAATAATAAAATTTGAAAGATGGGATAAAAATAAAAAGTAAAATTAAAGGGATATTATTGAAAATAAGAGAAGAGATGAAAGACAATAAAATTGAAGGGAGTTAAAAGAAATGGGATGAAGTAGTGTAGACCTCACTTCAAAATTATGATCGGTTTTCCCTCATAATTGTAGTCGGAGTGGGATCTATAATTGTATTTTATTAGATACACATTAACATGCTGCATATATCCAAATAACGTAGAAATGTGGATCATTTATATAATAAAATCACGTATGATGTTTTTCATCACATAATGGTGTGATAATATCACAGCTCTAATTATAGTTTAAGAGATTCAACCCGACAACAAATTCATAAGAATTTTTTTTAAACACACTTCTACCATGAATGTTTGAATCAAAATTCGAAAAACACAAACAAAACTTCCAAAAGACAAGATAATTAAATAACAAAATTAAATGTTGGTGATCATGGCTTTTGTACATATATAGCATGTTCTCATGCTATTTTATATTTCCTAAATTACCCATTTATACCATTTATATATGAAACAAACTTTCATTATCACCTGCAACATGGTCTCTCTCTCTACAAGTTTGTGTGTTAAAAGAAAAGGGGTAAGTCTAAGCCATGTGATTTTGATTAAGAGAAGTACTAAAACAATCTAAAATAATAACAAAGTTCAATGTACAAGGACAGTTAGCATAAATATATGAAATATAAGCTAAAGTCTCCACCATATAATAATGTATAATTAAATACATTAATACAATTCATAAATACATAAATAATGCAGCCTTATCAAATGATTGTGATTGTTCGACAAGGTAGGTAGGCGACACACCTTAGTTAAGAAGTCATATTAAAACTTGGTATTAGATTTTCATCCCACAGAGTCTTGATTGAAGAGATTGTTCTAAAGCAAATTGATATTTTTATTTTGAAAATATATAATTAAATAAATAAATCTACAAGATGGCCATAAAATCAACTATGCTTTATGGAGACAAGTAGTTGTTAAGAACCATCATATAAATGAATTAAGTGATAAGAGTCAAGAACATTGAGATGGATGAATGGAAAGACTAGGAAACATAAAATTAAAAATGAATGCATTTAAAAAAAATGTATGAGTAGTTCTTATAGAAAATATACTAAGAGAAATTCGACTGAGATATTTTGGACATATTCAACGAAGACCGATTCCAAACTCAATTAAAAGAAATATTCAAGTTGAAGGCGAGAGAAAAACCTAAACGAATCTAGATTGTGATAGTTAAGTTAAATATGAACATACTTTCAACAACAAGAGACGTGCCTCTGGGCAAAGTGGAATGGAGTAACACAATTCTTTTATCCAACCCCAAATCCTTGGGATATGGCTTTGATGATGATGATACAACTAGATACTCTAAATGCCCAAAAAAGTACTTTTGAATAGGGTGATTTTCCAAATCCCAATAATTCCATTGAAGCTAAAGTTCAAAGCAGCTCTTATGATGCTATCAAACTATTAGAGTTACCACAGCAATCAAACATCCATAAACAGAATTCATGAAGGCGTGATGTTCAACAGAACGACCAGTAGGCAAAGAGATATGAAACACTAACCTTGAAATTTATTTAAAGCTCAAGCTCAAAATCATGATCATGAAGATATTACAATGGCCATTTAATGATCCAAGAAAAACATTAGCATGGACAAACTCCACATATACCATCTACTGAAGCAAACAAACATTTATTCGTAAGAGCCAAAATCAAAATTCTTACACCAAGAAGGATCCATTCATAGCAAAACCGAAGAAGATGGAAGATTATGACATCACTTCCAAATTATATAGTAGTTGCTGAGCCGATCAAAGAGAGGCAAGACAAGTTCAGTTTCATTAAACTACCTTCGAGATTACCCATTTCACTTATCCAGATCTACATATGGTTTGCGTTAATTTGTACACAGAAGTACTATCTAAACATAGGAAAGTGAGTCCTACTAGGGTCTGAGTTACAATTCTAATGCCTCTTCTATAGGGAAAACAGGTTAAAATTATGATGAAGCAATTCCCATTACATGATAACAGAGCACTTTTAGGGGTAAATTACAAGTAGGATGTAACATTCAACATTCCTGGAAAGGCAAAATTTACAAATCATGGACTGATATGTATGTCTAAGGGGCACAAAACCTATCCACATTTCCTTATGTTTCTCTAGAAATTATAGGTAGGGTGTAAGTACCCATATTAACAGAGGAATTAGCAATAACATGCTTCAATGTACATGAATCAAATCAAGCATGTAAGCAAGAGAATTATCCACAGCATCACCCATAAAAAGAAACTAAATTTCTTTTTATGATAGACAAACGATTTTATTAGAAAGAAAAGAAAGGTGGCAACTCAACAAGCTTACAAGAGAAAAAAAACAAAACAAAAAACTAAATTTTCGGGGATTATTTCTTCTTTTCTCCATGTACAACAAAATCACTGCTGGTATCACTTCTCTCCATAGCATTTATACACCACATGAGCAATATCCACATCCAATTTCTCACATGTATGTTTTACTTGGAAACGATTTCCCTAAATCATGTATAACAAAGCAATAAAATGCACAATGAGTAAGCGACTTGTGTTAACAAAAGAATTGATAAGTAAAACAAAACATGAGTTCAACACAAAGTTGGGTCACTAAAACTCATGATTAAATCAAACATGTGTCCAAAAGAATTATCCACAGCTTCACCACAATAATAAACTAAACTTTTGGGAATTAAAATTCTTCATTTTTAATTTCCAATTTTTACCCGTCTTTGTGGATGAAAACCCTCCACCACCTTAATCAGATGCGAGTGTCACCACCCATCACATCATTAAAACACCATAGGAGTGATACCCATGTCCAAAATAAAGAAAGAAAATAGACTATCCTATATCTTCCATCTTCTCAAACGTATAATTTACTCAGAAACAGTTTCCTTAATACAACATAGAAATGAGGAGAGAGAACTGCTTCTCAGCACCTCCAAGCCGATACCGAGGTAAGCTCCCGCCGCTGCCAGCTGAGCACGAGTGAGACCTGCCTCTTCTCCACATGGAATCCTCTCAATTGAAGCCTCTTTACTAGGCACTCAGCTTGAGTCTCCGTAATGTTACTGAAGGCAAAAGGGGAGAACCCCACTGATGCGAAGAGAGTCCTCCAAGGAGGTATCTTTTCTGAAGAGTGGTGACGTCCCAATACATTACTCTCAATCCTTGGCTGAAGAAAGAACTTCTCAATCTTATTCATAGTTTCAGATTTCACATTTACAACATTAAGTGAGTCCAGCAAGATCGAATATGACTGAAGGGCGTGTAGGAAATGATATGCGAAGGGTAGGTCACTGCGGTCGCATCCTTGGTCCACAGAAACTACAATCTTTGGAGAAAGCTGCTTCACAAGCCGGAGTAACAATGGGGCAGAAGTCGGGTAGTTCAAAGATAACCCAACAGGGAAGTTCACAGCGACTGCCTCACTTTCAGACACGTGGAGGCTGTGCAACGAATCAAAGCTCACCATATTGATTTCAAGTGGGATCCTAAGTTCATTGGCAAACTGAAATAGGTTCTCCCGGGTGAGTGAAAGTTCGAGTGGGTTGTGTGACGATTGAGAGACGAAGGCGGTGATCTTAAGCAATGAAATACCACAAATCCTAATTGAGATCTCTTGCATGAAGGAAGCCCATTGCCCACCAAACCCAATATCGAAATCTAAAATGTGTATACAATTATAATTTTCTAGTGCTTCAAGTAAGGCCTGGTTGCATGTAAAATTCGTGAACTGCATAATGGGAGATACCTCGGAGAAGGCCTTGTAGGCATTGATCTTCTGAATAACATCAATGGGGGCACAAGTTCTTCGAGGAGGAGAATTTCTTGTGTTATTGTTGGTAATGAGGAGCAGTTGTAGGGCCTCCTTGAAGTAGAAAGCAGCCCTTTGAAGGGGCTTTCCAACAGGGGAGAGCTGGTGATTGAGCCGTGCCAATATCCCTTGAGCATGAACCGAATTCCCATTCTCGACCAACTCTGCAGCCTTGAAGAGCTGCTCAACCAAAGCTTGTTGTTGATTCCACTGATAGACCACTTCTTCGCCAAGCTTTGGCCTTGTCATCATTGTTGGAGGGAATTGCAGCTGATGAGGGAACAAACCCTGTTGTCTTCTTTGAAAAATATCTTGACCCGGATCGGTAATCGGCATTTTTTGGATCTGATCTTGTTGGGTGTAGGATAAGGGCACAAAGAAACCTTGGTTTTGAAGCTGAGAATTGGGTATCTGAGGCTTTTCTTCCTGCTTCTGTTGTTGCTGATAAAATACATTGGGAGGTAAAGAAATTGGGAGAGAGAGATTGTTAGGATGATAAGGAGAGAAAATGGGTTCTTGAGGGTTACTGTAATTAGGGAGCGAAGATGAGTTTGAAATTGAACCAAACCTTCCATTGTTGTCATTTGGAGAAATGTTACTCAAATTCATAGTGGTGGCAACCAAAGAACCTCCTCCACCATCCAATGTTCCAAAGTTCGAATCGAACTCCGAAGGACCGACTTCTTGCAAAAATTGCTTCAAACCCAAAGAGGGATCCTCTAAATCTCCCATAATCCATTGAAAAAGAGATTGTTCTTGGGTGGGTGAAGCTTCTGTTTCTGATAACATACTGTCCCACTCTTCCATGCCAAACCCACATTTTTCTGCTCCACTAATAATCTCTGCATCGGTTCGAATCGATTGAATCTCTGAAACCCATTCTTCCTTGTGAGGAGCCACCACAACAGCTTTGTCTCCCAAGGAATAAGAGAGGTTTGAGGAGGATGTGTGAGAGTTAGAACTTCTTCTTGTATCCAGAACAGAAGTGGGTTCTGTACCCAAGCAGTTAATATCCTTCAAGTTCTCAAATTCGCCAAGTGATGATGATTTTGAAGAAGAAATCTCTGGTAAAATTTCTAGCAACCCTTGCCCCTGCAAATTAAAGGGCAACCCCCACATCTAAACCTCAAGAAAACCGAAATTTCTTAAAGCAAAGCAAAGAACTTGAACTTAAGAAGAGAGTTTGATTGTTAGAATGGTATCTAAAAAAATGGGTTTTTTCAGACTCAATCAGAGTCAGAGAGAGAAGTTTCAATTTTTTCAAAGAGAGATTTTTGAAAAAAATGGGTCTTAGTTAGATGATAATGAAAAATCTAACCAGATTTTTGTAGACCTTTTGAGCTCATCAGCACCACTTGTATATCTCAAGAAACCCATTTCACCAGAAACCTGCAACTCCAACTACAGCCCTTCTTCATCCTCTCTCTCTCTCAATAACTCTAATTTCTGCTCTCTCTGTCTCTGTTTCTCTCAATAAGCAGGTGTTGTTCTCTTCTACTTTGGTTCTTCCTTCCTTCTCTCCTGCGTTTTGATTGTAGGATGCGTGCAACGTAAAAAAGGTAACGAAAATGCCCCCTTCCCGTCCCTCTCATCTCTCTCTCTCTCTCTCTAGATTTTTATTTATTTATTTATTTAGTTATTTTAAAATTATGTGTGGTTTGTTTTTGATGTAGTAAACCCTCTCTGCCAAGCTTCTGTCACACTCGCACCCACGTAGGACTGCACTCACCCTAATTTAATTTATTTTTTCTTTTTGAGTTTCGTTTCTACAACTTTCTAAGGAAAACAATCAATTGAAGTCTCTACCGTTCGATAGTCCTAAAGATGCGCTTTTTAACTCTCGAGAAATATCAACAGCATTGATCCTCGTCGTTGCTGTCACACCAACATTTATTTATATATGTTGCATGACACAAACCTAACTCCTCGTCCCGCCATGTTCATGCTGCCCTTGAGCTTCAAATAAGCCTACCCCCAAAGACTCCAAGGAGATCACACACTGATGGGAATTCTCACACATGTTTTGTTTAATCTTAAAATTTTTACTCACTCTTCACACTTGCACGATTCCAAAGGGTCGATGATATCAGTGTGTGAGCAATCTCTTGCTAGTGTCCCAAGGACTCAATCGTATGGATGTGTAAAATACAACAAGTTATAAGCGATTCAACTAAAAATCTCATGCAAAGTTCGATCTTGGTTCAAGATAATAACTGGTGCATGAGAAAAGTAGCCCGATTCGACATTGGGTATGTTCGGATTCCTTGGAGAGTTGGAATAATCCAAAGACGCTCTTAGTTTAGAATGATTTGAACTATTGATGTGGAGACTTGGTTCAAGAGCCACAAGGACATTAAATAAGAAAATGTTGTAATGACAAAAAGTATTTACTATGATTCTCACAAGTCTGACATGGGATGTGTACATAACCATAGATATTTTTCCTCGTGATACAAGTAAAAATCATCTACGGTTATGTATGCATGTTCACGTCAGAATTGTGAGAATCATAGTAAATCTTGTGTCACCCCAGCACGACTCCATTAAATAACACGAAAATGGGTGAACAATTCCTTGCAAGTCCTTACCATTTTGGATCGTTGTAATATGATCTAAAATATGGACCATAGATGATCATCCCAATATCAAGATCTAACCCATCTAAATCTTGAAAGAAAACTTCATGGCACCAAAATGAAAAAAAGAAGTAATAATACATAATTTGGAACAAATAGTCCTCTCCAAAACTCTACAAGGATGTGATCGATGCATTTGTGGCAACTTCGAGCAGTCGTAACCCCAAAACTCAATGGAACCAACTTGTTGAGTCAATTTGGAAAACCACCAAGTCAACTCAACAATTCAGTCGAGTCAAGTCAAAAATGCACTGAGTCGGGTCAAAAACTCAATTGAATAACTTGACTATATGTAATACTTTTGTGAAGAACAAAAATAAATATTTTAGTTATTTTAAATTTGACTAATCCAATTCGAATCATAAGTTTTTTTTTACTTGACTCAACTTGATAGACAGTAGAGTCTGGTCAAGTTTTTGAGTTTTAAAATTTTGGACAATTGAGTTGACTCAATAGACAGTCACTCAAATTTATGCCTCATCCCCCCCCCCCCCCCCCCCCCCAAAAAAAAAAGTTCCATACTTCCATGTGTTTTAATAAGAAATTAATGGATCTTATTGTGATTGACCTAATAAAACAATCCAACAAAATTTTATCACGTTACGTGGGAGAGTTCTTGTCTTAGAAACCAAAAAACAATAGGGTTGATGAGTAGAAGAAACGAAAGTAACTTAAAAACTGGTGAAAGAAACAACATAGTTGTGAGGAGAAGAAACCAAAAAGGACTACAAAACGTGGGAAAGAAATAAGGCAAGGGGGGGGGGGGGGGGGGGCAAAGAGGGTTGTCTTGGATCACTTAGCACTTCACATAAAAAAGAAGCGATGTCTTCAGCCATCACATGTTGCTTGAGATGAACTAAGCCTACTCTCAGACGAGGCCCAAATTTTGGGTTTTCTAAGTACTTGTTTAGATTTGTGTTTAGAAATGCTTTTAGCCTAGAGTAGTGCTTTTCGAATTTAAATCATTGCCTGAAAAATATCTAAGAAGTACTTCTCATTTCTCCTGGAAGCCAAAAAATGACCATAAGTGAAAAGATGTTTAAAGTTAACGAGTTAATACCGGTTTGTTAGAGGAAGAGATGGGGGTTTGAAACTCCGAGGGGTTAGTTCAATGGCAATTTCGGAGCAATAAGCAATTAATGACCGTAACTCCTGAGTTCGATGTCCAGTATGAGCATTAATTCGTCAGGGGCCACCCGTGAGGGTGCACCCTTACTTACCTAGTGCGTGTAATGTGCAGGCGTTGCATATACCCAGGGATTAGTCCTTGAACAAGACCATGGTCTATGGATTGGGCAAAGCCCAAATACGGGCCCAATCCTTTGTCTACACGGATACTCGATTATCAAAAAAAAAGATGGGGATTTGATGGCCTGGCGTACCCTATTATAGATTGACCGCTTGCCACTTGTGGCATTTGTCGAAAATGAATAAAAATGTAAAATTCTGTGATTTAAATTATCCCAAGTCCAATGTCGATAGTGGTAGACGAGAATTTCCTCATACCCTTTCTAGGGTGAAAGATTGAGGATAGTCTAGTAGTAGTTATAACTTGTACAATTTTTTCATACCCTTTCTAAGGTGAAAAATCAAGAATTTTGGGGACTTTAAAATTTTTGTCTAGGTAAGGGTGCACTTACAAAAGAACAATGCTAAAGTGAATGGGACACTGCATTTGACACTGAGCTAATGTGGAGTTATGTTCAAAACCATAGTTGCTTTCACTTGTATTTCCAGAAAAAAAGTATTTATGGTTCTAACCACAGTTCCACTCCAACACAATATTAAACGCAAGAAAATTTTCTTTACAAAAAGGGGGTATTGAAAAAGAAAAAAAAAAAAACCCACATTAAGATTCATTTTTTTATTTATATTAGAGCTAGGATAAGATTAAGAAACACATTATTTATAAATTTCAACTAGAAGGTGCCATGTGAAAACATACACATATCAAAAAGGGTTTATTTGTAATTTAAAATATTGATTAAATTTTAAAGATTATTTATTTAAAAAATGACATTTTGTAATTTTGAAAACTAAACAATGTTTGGTTGCAATTTTTTTTTTTTTTTTTTTTTTTTTTTAACGAAAATGACCCTAATTATGTTAAAGAATAATACTGGAGTGACTTTAAAATTCACATAGATTTATACTTTGTTGACGTGGATGTGTATACAAAACCATAGACAAATCCTCAAGATACAAGTGAAAACCATCTATGATTCTGTGCACACCTCCATATCAGCAAAATATGAATCGATGTAAATTTCAAAGTTACTCCAGCACGACTCTACGTTAAATTTTGGTGTCAAACCATTTCTACTCAACCTTCTATGGTAAGATATTGACTAAAGGAATTTTAAGATTACATAGTAAAATTAGGATATTTTTATAAGAATAATGCTGAAACAATCTTAAGATTCACCTTAATTAACACTTTGCTAACATGAGTGTGTACAAAATCATAGATGTTTTTCATCAAGATATGAGTGAAAAACATCTATGGTTCTGTGTGCACCGCCATTTTCAGCGAAGTGCAAAATGAGGTCAATCTTGAGGTTACTCCAACAAGATTTTTTTTGTAATTTTGAAGACTAAGCAATATTTTTTTACAAAAATGATCTTGATTATGTTAAATTCAAATCATTTCTACTCGACTTCTCTTGTTATAATATGTTAATTAAGCTTAAGAGTTGCAATTTAGAACAGTATCCCATTCCTTTAGGAAAATACCGGTGTCTGCATGGCATGTGTTTAACGGAGATCAAACACATTGGGTAGAGTGCCATAAATAAAAATGGCTTGGTTAGGAGTCCAATGCATCTAAAACTCCTATAGCATATGTCATGTAAACATCATTCCTATACCTTAAGAACGGGACACTGTTCTGGATCCCAACTCTAAACTTAAAATCATCTTATTCAACTTATTACCGCATGGTAGATAAGACCCACAACCAGGTACTTGGGAAATTGGTGGTTGGACAGGACCATGAATTCCTTGATAAATGTCAATCATTTTGATGTAAAAAAACACATAAATGTGAGGTTAATCTTGAAAAATATGTCAATGGCATGTTAGGTTTTGGAGGAGTACTAGTCTACCGACCATTGCCACCTGTCACTAACTCTTGGTTCACGTCAATGCTATTACTAATTTTGATGAACTAAGGGCATCATTGTTTTTCACATTGTCGGGTACGTTGTTTATTACTATGGCTGTGTGGGACAATGAGAAAGAAATTCACTACTAATCCACATGGGACGACAATTGAAAATCAATGGAATCCATGCCCTAGGTTAGCCTCTTCTATTCCCATTGAATCCGCTCCTTATCTTTACTATTATAATGAAATAAGGCCAAGTAGAAGTGGTTAGACACAAAAATTTGGATTTCAAAATTTCCCTCATCATAAATTTTTTTAATCTATCATAATTAGAGTCATTTTGGTCAAAATCAATAATTCTCTTAGAACTTTCCCTTCATTTAGAAAGGAAATTCAATGGAATTTCTCTTTATTAGACTTGTAGAGTATGGTATGCCCTCATAATAATAATAAAAGCAACTTGATCAGATCAAGTCTCTACAATTTCAGAACGAGTCAGAATTTTCTAACTCCCCCTCTACTCTCCAGGCGTGACATGTGAATGACATGTTCTCCTCAATCAGAATAGAGGGTCAATTCCTTTCCTTAGAATCATACTCGAGAGTTTCTACCTCATATGGCTCAGTAGTCAATTATTTTGGTAATCTTCTCACTATCGTCAAATTTATAAAAGTCAAAATTAATAATTAATACAATTATAAATATGCTGTATAGTTAACCCATGGTGTCCATCATCCCAAATAAAAACCTAGATCACAAAATCATCAATCCATTCAATGGCTAGTCAACACCTTCAACTAATAGAATCTTTAAAAAAATAAAAATAAAAAATTATTTTCCAAACTTTTTCTCCAAGAAAAAAAGCAGGTAAAAACTACAAATTAATTAACAAATATGTGACCAAATTCTTAGAGAAGCTGCCAACACAAATTTAATATGGATATCGAAATTTATTTATTACTTATAAGCCCATTATATAAATCTCATGGTCCATAATAATAAAATGATTTTGAAAGTATCACCTTATAAAACATATAGATAAAACCTACTTTATGAAGGGTAAATCCGTCAGAAAAAGGAAAAAATGACTAGGCTGGTTGAGAAACGTAAACAGAGATAAGACTTTGTAGTTATAAGAGACGGCCAAAGCGAGAACTCAAAAGCTAATAATAATAAAACTATAAAAGCGTCAAAAGGTGCTGTTTTTTTTTTGTTCAATTTTGCTTCAATTCTTCCGAAAACAAGGTTAGGCTTTGATCAATTACTCGATGGTTAAATAGCTTTTTTTTTTGTGATCAAGGGCTGTTTCTTTCTGTATTTTTTTTGGTAGTTTTAGTAATTTGAGTTTTGATCGTGTGTAGTTCTTGAAAATCATTACTGGTAGTTCAGTCTACTTCGATTCTTCTCCGGAAAAAGTTAGGGTTTGCTTAATTAATCGATAGTTATATAGTTTTTTTGTGATCAAGAGATTTTTCTTTCTGTAATTTTTTTTTTTTTTTTTAGTATTTTGTGTTTTGATCGTGTATAGTTCTTGAAATTCTTTGCTGGTGGATTCGATTTTTTTGGCTTATTTTGTGTATTTTTATGTTTAGAAAGATGGGTTGTTTAGAATTTAATCAATAATCTTTATCTTGTTATCTATATATATATATTTGTTTCTTGTTTAATTTTGAGTTCTGATCGTCGATTGTTCTTGAAAATATTTACTGTTAGTTTCAATTTGTTTATCTTGTTTGCATTTTTTTTTTATGTTTAGAAAGATGGTTTGCTTAGAATTTTAGGGTTTAATTATTGAATTTCACATGATTTGCTACTTTTTTCCTTATTTAACCTTTAGTTCAGGTCGTGGATTGTTCTAGAGAATATTTTCTGCTAGTTAATTTTCCCCCCTTTTGGTATGTTTTTTATGTTTAGAAAGAGGTTTCTTTATAATTTTAGGGTTTTATTATTGAACTTCGCATGATTTACCTTTTTATTATTATTATAAAGTGATCTTATTGTATGCATGTTTTTTAAAGTTTAAGGCTCTGTTTGAATCTGATCTTGTTATTCATTTATGAAGATTGTGCTTGTTTGAAGGTGCAAAATTAGGCTGAGGGTTATTTTGATTTTATGTTTTTGCATTTTTCTATTTGGTTGATCGTGTTCTTAATCACTGAAAATGTCCAATCTTCCATTAGATATTTGAATTTTTTTTTTTTTGCAGTAGTTTCCTGTGAAAATGACTAAAAGTTACTTCAAACGAGAGCATGACCTTGGTATGTACTGATGTTTTAGTTGGGTCAAATGTCCGATACCTATCTTTTAGTCTTTTTGATTTCTTAAATCCTTCAACAATGATCTTCTCTTGATTGTGTTAGTCAATTGGATATTTTGTCTTCAGAGAAGAGGAGGGCCGAGGCTGCAAGGATTAGGGAGAAATACCCTGACAGGATTCCGGTGAGATTCGGTCTCACTCTTGATTCTTTTCTTACATGTGAAAATCCTTATTTTTTTTTTGTCGATGGGTATGAATTTAATCTGAGATCAAAACGAGAAAAGAAAGAAAGAAAAGCAAGGATTTTAAGGGGATCTCCAAAAAGCACAAGGAGGCCGATCCCTTAGTAACACCAAACGTCACCTAAGGACAAAATCCTCAAAGAACACCTAAAATCCTTCCAAAGATTTGACCAAACGAACTTAGCTTTTCTACTCAATATGATGCCACCCAAATCCTCCTCCTACCATTCAAAGATTCCTCTATTGTGATCTTTCCAAATGCTCTAATGAACTTTTGTAGACTGAGGCTTAAAAAGCGTTAAGTTCCTAATCATAATAGGTTTGGTTGAGATTTGAGAAATCTTAAAAGTTCATTTCAATATTCGTGATTTGATTCCACTCTTAGGAGTTCAATTTATGTTGGGTTCACTGAGCATATCTCAATGACCTTTATTTCTGGAGTTATGACGAATAAATTCTAACTTTATGTAAGTATCTACCAATCAGGAAAGTGTAAAAGAGAATGGTGTACTTTTCATCCTAACTGGCCCTTTCCTCCGTTTCCACATGTGATGAAAATCGAGCTTAAATCTTTCATTAATAAAAGTTTGCATGCATCATTCAAGAAAATGGATTTCGAACCAACTCATGAATGTACTCTATAAGAGGTTTTGGTAATGTGGCATCATATATCCAGGCCGAGGATCTGAAAGTGATTATATATATGTGAATGTGCAACTTCTGTACTTGATTTGAGTTATTTTGCTATGTTGAGCTTTTGTACGATTTTCTGTTCCCAACGTTTTGAAATGTGACACTGATTAGTTGCAAAGAGAAGCTCCCCCCCCCAACACACAAAAAAAAAAAAAAAACTTATTATGCTGTCAAGTTTAGCCAATCAAAGAATTTGTTCCAGTAGTGATCTGCCATGTCTTAATGGTCTGAGGAATCCCTACATTTTTTGTGAGTAAAAGGTTCTAAAACCGATGTTCATTTCAATTTATCACTGAATATATTGGGTAAAGAAGCTTCTTCCTTTTACGTACATAGGTCTGATTGAAACCACTCCTTTTATATTTTTCATGAGCAAGACCTGCACTTCTTTCTGCCATTAAATTCTGCTTAAGCTGTCACGTATTATCCATGCAATGCATCTAAAGGGTTTCAGGTCTGCTGGAGTCCTTTTCTTGCTTATATGAACACTGACTGACTTTTATGTTTTAAAGGTAATCGTGGAGAGAGCGGAGAGAAGTGACATACCAAACATTGATAAGAAAAAGTAAGGGATTAATGGCTCTGCCTCTTCATTTTTTAATTCCTCTCCATCTCATGTTATAGAATTTATTGGAATATTTGTTTTATTTAGTACTGGAAAATGACACTCCATTTCCCTTTACCCACCTGGAAAAAGGTGTGCTGCAATAATCTTAGTACCAAGGCCATGACATTAGGGTGCAACTTGGAACAGAACTGATATAGGTCTGTTCCACTAAATAAGAACCAAAACCGAACCAAATTTCCATTAGAACTGAACCAAACCAAACCAAGGTTGGTGTTTGGTTCTATGGGTTGCCAATATCCTATGAACTTCCTTGGAAGCGACATGTTTTCAATGAAAAATAAATAATTAAATAATAAAAATGAAATTTCATATAATACGTTACTAGGATATCCATAAAAAAGTCATTAATTTATGTCCTAACTCCTAAATAATTCTTAATAAATTAATATATATATTTATTTATTATATAAGATTTTGGTTCTCTGTTTGGTTCTTAACCCAGAATTGAACCGCAACTTGTTTGCAGCCCCAAACCATCGGTTTAATTTGGTTCTCAGTTTGTACCGGACCAAGTTCTCCCCTAAATGACATGGTCCGATTGTTTTTACGACCTTGAATATGAAAATTACAGGTACCTAGTTCCTGCTGACCTGACTGTGGGACAATTCGTCTACGTAATCCGTAAGAGAATCAAATTGAGTGCAGAAAAAGCAATTTTCATATTTGTAGATAGCGTGCTCCCACCTACAGGTAATTTTCTTGGAAATTTAGGGTCCTCACTTTTCTTGACAGCCTCAAACATTACAGGGGGTGGTTCTTATTCTTTTATAAGTCAAGTTTCGGTTTTGATGACAAAGCTGTTGTTCACGGCTGTTTTTTTGGGGTTTGGTTGTTTCAGGAGCAATAATGTCTACGATATACGATGAGAAGAAGGATGAGGATGGGTTCCTCTATGTTACTTACAGTGGGGAGAACACCTTTGGGTTTTAGATTCTTACACAGCCCAATTACAACACTGTCATCTCGTTTTCTGTCATCATTCTGTTTACCATCTTCATCACCATTCTTGTCAGTGTTAGAAAAGTAAAAAATTCCAATACCGTGCACTAGTACATATAAGAAGACATCATAGCTGTGGTAATTTGTATAGACATTATGTATATAGCTTCATCGCTTCAGTACCATGTTACAATCTTTTGCTTCATGCCTTGAATAATGCATTTTGCCTTTAATCTATGGGCTCTTCAATGGTTCTTTTTGTTCTCCATTTGAAATTTATTATTGAAGGTGGTACATAAATGCTTTCCCTTGATAGGGAAAAAAAATGAGAAGACACATCCATCCGAGATCTTGCTCTAGAGAATTCAAATTCTCATTGCAGCTGATAATTTAATTAGAGCTGTTATAAAAATGTCTAGTCCTTTCTTCTTTGTGTGTGTGTTTGGGATAAGAAGGCAAAGGGGATGTATTTGAAAAGGAAAACATAGTTTTCACAGATTCAGGAGAATTAAGCCAATATATTTTTGATGGACAAATGCTCATCTAACGGAACACTCGTTGTACTATTTGTCAAGACAAAGCACTATGGGAAGGGAATGAAGCTTTGATATGTAGGTTGTTCCCAAACAGTCTATGAGGCGATACGAGGTAAGGTGTCTACATGGAACGCATTTGTTGGAGTTTAAAACACCTAGGGCTCTTAATCCAGCTGCAGTCCGTTTTTGAACTCCAATAAAAATGTGCCACAGTGACAATGCTGTAATAAGCTCCAATCAAAATGTGCCACATAGACAACTAATGCTGTTATAGGAATGGGACGCCTTTCTGGATCGTTACTCTTCCCAGAAAGGTTTTCTTACTATGAAAAAAAACCTTGATGATACCCAACTCTACAAGTCCTTGGTACACAAATCTAGATGGATTGGTTCAGACCTAATGGTTGATACATTCCAATCATAAAACTCCCATGTCCAAATTTAGTAGTTTGCACCAATCCAAAAATAGCGGAGGAAAAACAAAAGTTTCTATACTATTTCCTCCAAAATTCCTGCACAAATTGATCGAATTTTGTATGGACATGAGACCAATCGATTCATGAAGTGTCTTTTCGCAGTTAATATACCTTTGGGACTGGTCTGGAATTGGTATATATTGCACATGGTTAGGTCTTATGCTTTTTAGTTGATTGAACCACCATGGTATTTTGTTTTAGGTCGTAAAATGATGCAAATGCAATACCTAAGATACCGAAGGAGTTAAGTACAATGCATCCAACTGGTATGTTCAAGAGTTACGAGTGAGTGAGGACTACTCAAAGGGAAATGTCCAAATGATCTATTCGATCTTTTTTGCTTATAGTGGGTAACCCCACCATTCGGTTGATTTGTGGGGCTTCAAACGCTTGACCTACCCTTCTTGAGGAGCTTATCAAGGCTCGGCTTGCCACTAGGCCAACCCCTTGGGGTTAATCTATGGCATCTAAACATTCAAACAACACACATTTACATAACAACAAATAACATCAAAACAAAATATGTATTTTGTGTTTTTGGGAGAATTTGGATCCCAGGTTGAATTTATTTTTTATTTTTTAATAAGAATTGAGGGCTTGGGTTAGAGAATTAATTTCTGGTTAATCAATTCTGGGGGCCTAGGTCTGATTGGCCAAGTGGGATAAAAGGGATATCTGATAGGCCTAGTAGTCCAAAGATTTGATTTTATCATGTTGTTTGTGCTCAAAGATTCAATTTTCCAACAATTCCAGGATTGACAAAAACCTATGGATGTACTACTAAATGGGTAGTCCTGTAATGGTTTTTGTCCATGTGTATATATCCTGAAGAAAAAGATCTATGGTTCTGTGCCCTTACCACGGCAGCCACGTACAGATCGAGTGAAAATTTTCAATTCAGAAAATCACGACTAAATATAACCAATAATTCGGCTCATTTCTTAATCCGAATCTCCGAGTTTCCTAGTCAACAACGAGTTAGTTAAAACGAGTTTCAGTACCAAATCAACTCAATTTTCAATCAAATCGAGTTGACTCGACGACGAGTTCCAATATATAGACATCCACTTAGTTCTTCTCTCTCTCTCTCTCTCTCTCTCTCTCTCTCTCTCATGTCAGCTATGTCTTCCGTCTCCTTCTCTTCTTTCTTTCATTAATTCATGCATGCAGCAGCCATCATCTAGGCATCATGGTTAAGGAGCCTGGTACACAAGTAAGTTACTCTTCTAGCTACCAAGATTTGATGCAGATTGTTTATTCCTTTATGTCTTTTAATATAATTCCAATAAATCCCAAAAAAGAACTCTAAAATCTTCTCTGGGTCCCCTTCAGGATGCAAAGAAAATGGTACTACTCCCTAAGACTTCACTCCAGTTGAAGCTGAAGCCTTTTTTATCAGAAAAACTCCCACAACAACAACAACAACAAGAAAAAGCTTCAAATAAAGAAAACAAGATTGGAAAGAGTTTGAATGGTGCAACTTCTCAAGATCCAAGTAACTTCGAGGCTCTTTTGAATGATATTGAGGATTCTAAAGAAGCGTATTCAGGCAACGTTTTGATTCCTCGGCGCATTGCTCATGAGGAAGATTATCCTGGATTCAACTTTGACTATATTCCACCAAAATACATCCTCCCTCTAACAACTGATGATCATGAACAACCCTTGTTCTCCCTATATTCTTACATTTAACATCCCAAAATTTCAAAAACACAGACCAAAGATAGTAGAGCCTTGTAAGAATCTTCAAGGACTCATATATATATCTACTACTACCAACCTCAAATATAATATATCCTAAGTATATAGGCTGTTGCTCACTTGCTTAAGTGTTTCCATGATTTTAGCTCTCTTGTTTGCATCTTGAGCCTAAGGATGTAGTAGTCCATTCAGGAAAATGATCTCGTAAAACATATTGCCTTTCTTCATCTTTGTATTTGATTGTGTTTACACAAGAGTTCTAAAGTGAAGATCATGGATGTGAAAGATCTTCTCGGTGACAATACCATAGACCTTGGTTTAATTCCCACCATCATCTAAGTTACTGATCTCATTAAAAAATAGGCTTACTAATCACTACTACTACTAACCACATCGGTTGAGTCTATTTGAGTGTCTTTTTCTTTTTTTTTTTCTTTCGTTTTTTTTAGTAAGTTTAGCACGGCTCTTATTATCATAATTAGAGTTGTGATAATCTACGTGTGCCCCCATCACAGAACCATAGATCATTTGCCTCGAGATATACAAGAAAAGTATTTATGATTCTATGTATCCCGAGTCAAATGATCTACGATTCTATACTGGGGCATATGTCAGAGAGGGAGAAAGAGGGGGGGGGGTTTTCAAAAAATCATTATTATAATTGTTTTTACATTATAATGTGCTTTTTAAAGTCAACTAAGATGGAGACAACTGCACCATTTCTCTCTCTTTTTTCTTTTTTTCTTTTTCTAAGCAAACAAGGGATTAGTGGCTAATGGAGTTGAAGATGGGTTCAAGGGGAGTTGAACCTAGTCATGGGATATGCTTATCAATTACTAGATTGGTGTGGATAATTTGTAAATTATGGATAAAGATGCTTCTATTGCAAGAAGTTTCTACTTCTCTACAACTGTAACAACTGGTTATTTTCAGAAATTAAAACTCTATAAACCATCCAACATTAGCTAGTTGGTTACTTCACTTTTTGCATTTTTAGCAAATCTTCTATTTTGTAACTATCCAATATCCAATTTAGAGCCTAATGGCCAACCACGATCAAGAAAGATATTCTGCTTTTTCTACTTTGAATTAATGTAAGTTCTCACCTTGCACTTGTAACAAACTTCCATGTCTCTAGTTACAGTCTTTCAATTTGTTTAAACCGATTGGCATTTATTGAGGAATTTAAAAATAATATGATATTTTTTTGTTGTAAAAGATAATATTGAATACTTACCATTAAGGTTTATTTACAGAATATTTCCGTAATAGAAATTTTCAGATAAGAATCAGATCGGTTCCAGAACAAATCAAAACTATCATTGAATATCAATAATTGGATCAAACACTTACTGTCAAAGAAAATTTAAGGCCAAATAAGAATTCCAACACTTCATCATATAGCACTGTTTTCTGATTGGGACATGGTCGATATCGATACATTAGGTTATCAAAGCGGATCCTTATTGAACCTGAATCCTCGATCTTTGCCCTAAGTTGTTGGATTCGAAAAGGATTTCAAGTTGGATCCAATCTATTGCCAGCCCTACTTGTTGAGAGCTTAATTTTTCTTTTCAACAACATTTACTAACCAGATGCATGTAGGGTTTAACTAAAACGTTTTCCGTGGCACCAGATTAATCCCAACAAGGGATGATGCCTACAAGAATGTCTCCGAAAAAATGTGTAAGGTGGAAACATATAACTTAACAAAAATTTCAGAATCACAAAAAGAAAAAAACAAAAAAAAAACATAATTATAATAATCATAAGAAATGGCAAAACTAAAATGCCAAACAAGACAAATCCCAAACCCGAATCCCTAACAGAACCAACGATCCCATGAAAACCCAATTTGATTTGATATCGATCCAATTGTTGAGATTGCAGACTTCCTATCTCCACTAGACAGTCATGTTAGTAGCTATCAGTTGCTACTACAGTTGACAATAAACGGTCTAACAAAATTGATGAATTGAGAGGTCCTGATCCCCAGCTTGAGATCGATCTCTCCACCTCCCAACCAAAAGAAATCAGGATTAAGCTTTGCAATTGCTTCATCCATTATCACCTGAAATAAACCCATTTTTGTTTCAAATAATTAGCTGAAATTCATAAAGTAGTAATCAATAATCATACCCATGCATCTACACTCTCAAAGGTGGTATTGTATCTTCTATTTTTAAACGTACGGTAATTCTGGATACTCTGAGGTTTTATTTTCAAACAAAATAAAATTAAATACCGTTCATGTCTCAAAATTAGAACCGGAAGAACATACTTTTTCTCTGATTGGTTAAGCTGCCATTTGAATATTAAGATGTTCTTTCCATTGCAATTTTGATTGACAATTGTTCTTTGAGCTCAAGAACTTCTTTATCAAGCTAAGACTTCCTTGCCTAATCTTCCTTTCTCCTTCCCCTCCACCCTACCCCCTCAAAGATCCTCAGTTGTACAATGAGTTTGTCTACCCAAAGATGCTTCTAAGCTCAAGTAACAAATGATACTTTTGTGTTTTCTTACATTATAGAATTCATTGGACATATAGAGAGAAGTTCAATGGGATAAGGGATAAACATAGAGATACGTGTCAATGAAAATCAATAACAATCCCAGCTAGAAGAAAATGAAAGTTGAAGGTTCTTAATGAGTGAAAGGGGACCTAAAAGAATGTGGATTGCATACTTTGAAGAAATCTAAGACATAGCTTTAGACAAAAATGAATGTAGGCTTTGATGATGATGATGAATTTAACTACTCCATTACAAGATATTTAATACTACCTTATTTTGTTTGAAGATTTCTAAGATCATTTCTATTTAAAGATTTTATACTGTCCAAAATGTTTTTAAACAAGGCAAATTTCAGGGATTTCTTAACCTTTCAATTTAAGAGAAGTCAAACAAATATTTTATGAAGAAATGCAATTTATTAGGTCAAATGGATTGGATTCATGACCCTGTGAAATGTGTATAATATTTAAACCTTCCTTCACAAATGGATATTTTCATTAATGAAGACTGGGTCCACTAGCTGAAGAAAAGACAGGAATCAGTATTCAATCCAGGCAATAAAACATAGGGGCCTATGTGTCTGTGCTTCATCAAGCAGGAGATGCTACAATTGTCTGGAATGCATGATAGTTACATGTGCGTAGCATGAAAGCCATTGTAAGTTTCAACATTTAGAAAATTTTAGAATGACTAGTGCCTTTCACAACGATGGCGACATAGCAAAATAATTGAGTCTAACCATTTCAGATAATTAGTTTTTACTTGAAATTCACCTTTATTATTGAAATTAGAACCACCAGTCACATCAACTGAATTCATTTGTGGTGATTAATAATGAATAAGACAGAACATAAAGACAGTAGAATTTTAAACGTAAATAATCACCCAAATGAGAATTGATTTTTTTTTTTTTAATCTTTTTCAATAGTAAGTACACCAAAGGAAAATATTAATTACCGGAATGTCAGTTTTCATGCCAATACATGTCACTCCATTGTGCTCATATCCAGTCAACTTCACTGACTCCTCCTCAGGTGCAAGCCTCACTGTATTAACAGTTACAAATATTGTTATCTCCAAGGTTCGAGTACAGTGCAAAGGGTGACGTAAGCACCGGAAGATACTTCAAGTTCTCATACAAGATTCGTAAACAAAAATAGAAGGCAAGAGATAGCAGCTTAAGTTGGATCGGTTCATCATCACAAGTCAGAAAAAGAAAGTCCATATCAATCCATAAGATCGGACCCACAAATTTCTGGTCTTCAATTTCCAGAAAATTTCAGTGGCCACAAGCCTCAGGCATATTATAGTAGTTTTTTTTAATGTCAACTCAGGAAAACAGGGAAAACAAATAATGAAACAGTAATTCTAAGAAGAATCGATAGAGGTTATATAAGAGGAACATCCAGTCTATAAAATCTTAATGTGTTGTTCACATGTCAGACATAAACCAGCAATCTTATCAGGACAAATCATAATTACCCTCCATGATAGTTCATAATTTTACAAATTCTAATGTATGTCTAATCAAACTAAACATCTTCTATATCTATATGAATGCTGTTTTTTTATATGTTATCAGGTTTTCAGGGTCCAGGTGTCCTACACCTCGTGCTCATGTCTGGTGCCGACATGCATGTGCTTATTAATCTACACACACCACACCCATTTCCCCCTCTAAACTGACAGTAGTTACATAATCACAAGGATCTGCAAATTGTTATGAAACAAGCTTTAGTGATAAAATTATAATGTTGGAGCACTATTGATGGGAGCATAGCAACAAAATTCTCCAATTGTCTGAAAAGTTACAATTAATTTATGATTATGAAAACATGTAAATATGATTCTCCATAGAATCTACAGTCTACACATGGTCTTCATTGACACAGAAAAACCAAACGATAGACAAACTAGTCGCTAGAATTTTAATTTGGTTGATATTTATGGAAAAAAAGATGTCATAAGCGAGTATATTGGCATTATTGTGAACATGTAAATATGATTGACAACTCTAATTTGTGCACACAGCTCTTGCATTAAACCTTTCTAAGAAACTCATCCTCGCTTTTAGGCACTTTACTTATTGCGGCATCACCTTCTTTCTTGAACTTTTGTCCCTTTGATGAAGTTAATTATGGTGAAGCCGTAGCGAAGTGTATCTACATTTTCTGATTTCATCATGACAGCTTGATCATCCTCTGACTTTAAGGGCTTCAAAAATAAAGTATTGTTAAAATTCTTGACTTTCAAGAACGTATCTTTGAGTCATCGAAAATTTGTGAGAGATGTTCACCTCTGATTTTCCTTCCGAAGAAGCCAGAATTTGTATACCTTCTTTTCCATAATAAAAAATAAAGACATTCTATTGGGTCCTCAATTCCTAACATTGTTTGTCCATCAACTATTCTAAACGTTATGTCCTCTCTTTAATAGAGACTTCCAAATTATCCACATGAGATACCAATGCCACAAAATCTTCATTCTTACCCATTATTCCACAATTGAGAAGATTCCAGGATTCGCTCTAATACCAAATTGATGTGGTACAACTAGCTCAGATACAATACAACGATTAAAAGTACAAGGGTGCTGTGAACCTGATTATGTGGTCCAATAAAAATCCAGTCCATTTCAAGCTTGCTTTGATATCAAACTTGATGGACAACAGAGTTATTGGTTTTAAGAAGGTTTGAATCATGACTTAAACGGGTTCAATCAAGGATTTTAGGGTGCAGGTTTAAGGATTACTTGGACTGGAGAAAAAAGGCCTACGATTTATTAGGTTAAAAATGATTTATAATATATCCGAAATTATTTCATAAAGTGGCTGTTGATCAGGATGAAAACAGACTAGAGAGGTATGAATTTAAGGAGAAACAGGAGAAAACATTCAGCAAATTACTTGATGATCTGCTATCAAAAGGGTAGGTGTAATGAGTCGTAAAGCCCTTGAAAATCAGATCAATTGAGTCGCAGTAATATCATGATTTTTGTGCCTTTGAAGTTCCAATCAATCAAAGGAGTCTCACATTTGAAGCACACACCAGCAATGGGCGGCCAAGGAAAACCTTTTGTTCACCATATTCATAAAATTGAGGTAATTACAAGCATTTTTCCAGAAACTATGTTCACCACATTTGTTTCTGAAACATGTGTCAAAATTGTTTATTTTCTAAAAATAAATGTAGAAAAAGTAACTAGAAATGTGAAATAAATTAATTTTCTTCTCTGAAATAATACTTTTTTGAGAGTTGCTGACAAAAAAAGGTTTATATTTCTAAGAGAAAAACAAAGTCCAAGAATCCTTACTGCTCTAAATATGGCATGGATGAAGCGTTAGTCCAAACATATTAGGCCACTAATAAGAATGGTATACATCACCTCTAAGATAGAGCTTAACAAAGCACATATGAAATAAAGACATCAATATTGTACCACAAATAGGCATAGTTCAGCATCTCCTAATGATTCAATAAATTGCTAGGCATCCCATTGGCATTTCCAATTTCCAAATACAAGAAACTCTTATCTTTGGAAGTTTCATGGAAAAAAAGGTTTATATTTCTAAGAGAAAAACAAAGTCCAAGAATCCTACTGCTGCTCTAAATATGGCATGGATGAAGCGTTAGTCCAAACATATTAGGCCACTAATAAGAATGGTATACATCACCACCTCTAAGATAGAGCTTAACAAAGCACATATGAAATAAAGACATCAATATTGTACCACAAATAGGCATAGTTCAGCATCTCCTAATGATTCAATAAATTGCTAGGCATCCCATTGGCATTTCCAATTTCCAAATACAAGAAACTCTTATCTTTGGAAGTTTCATGGAAGTTGTGTTTATCATTCTTATACGCTTTCACAGGAAAATTCAACTTACAATTGAATTTCTTCTTTGGTATCTTTCCTTCATTGAGTGAATACAGAAAGTTTTTCACAGTTTCAGCATTGAATCGAGCAGTATACTGCAATAAAAATAAATAAAAGATTAGACAGTGTAGGGCAGTAGGTAAAATTGAAAAGGTGGATGAATGTTGAACGAAGTACCTGAACGACAACAACATAATACTTTGAATTATTGCGATCACTACAATCAGTAACATTGGCCTGGGCTTGTGTGTTTACCTGAGCCCAAAATAAAAAACAACGCTTACTGCTACTAAAAGAGCCCAAGAACTAAGACGAAAAGAGAAAAATAAAAGCTTAAAAGAATGCAAAGAGAATATAGGATAACGTATTCATCTAATTAATTCATAAGCTGGGATCACGGTTTCAAAAATTGACCATTTCGGTTGAAATTTTCAGTTCCAATCGAAACCAACATGAAATATATTGAGAACATAGAATAGCAAAAAATTTCCCATTACTTCAGTTTATTTCAACACATCTTGGTATATGATGAAAGCGATATTACAGGGCATGTTTACTGCATGTCAACTGAACCATATATTTAATGCCATGGTGATTGCTCATAAAAACTTCCATTTCCTCCTCTAATCACGAAAAGCCAACTTCTCCTAAAATGATCAGTCGCCTTTAGTTATTTCTTCTTTTCTTAGTTTTGCCTCTCTTTTTTCCTTTTACTTTATTTCTTTCCTTCTTTTTCCCTCATAAGTAAGTCTTGTTTGAGTTACCAGAGACCAAAACAAAATTACTGTAAGCATAGGATAGGCCCCCGATTAAGGGGGTGAAAAACAACCTGCTGCACTCAAAGGGAGGGTTTATGATCCACCCTGCAACTCATTCCTTCAGTTGATCATTCTTTGGATGTTGATCAATGTATCACATGATCACTCAAACGGAATATATGGATGGACCTATAATATAATTTATACTAGATTTATATAAAGATCCTCATATTTTCAGGGTCAATTTTTCAAAAACATTTTAATTGTCCCCCTAAGCATCTATGTTTTAGTATGATGTGATTTATTTTATCTACAGCTCTCTTACTTATCAAAACAAAAAAAAAAATTGGTCAGACTAGATTTTCTTGGAAAAAAATATTTTTCAAATTTAATACATTTAACACAAAAGTACTTAATAATTATAAACCATGTATAAAAATTAAGGAATTTGCAGTAGATATATTGTGTAAATTATAATAAATTTCAGTTCGATAAGTTTGGAATGGAAATATTTCGATCAGTGTGGAAATTAGTACACCATAGTCGTAGTCATTGAAATTATGGACTTTTTTTTTTTTTCTTTTTGATAACCATTGAAAATAAGGAAATGTTGAGGAGATTTTCATTCGTGCTATAGGAAATGATAAAATGAACATGAAAACACACCCATAAATCATTTCTACATAGACAACCACATGGATGTGGAAATGAAGATTAATAATGTCTTGGTATATGTTGGCAAAGTATTTGTGAATCCGACAGACAAAAACAAGTATATTCTACATGAAAATGAGAACAAAAATGACAAATTAACTACACATCATAATATGTAAAAAAAAAAATGCTTAAATTAGCAAATTATTAAGCACTACACTCATATTACGGTCGACCGTTTGTGCATGTTTTATATAACTTGACAATATGTTTAAAATATATCCAAATAATATGATATATGGACATCTACTAATGGATGAATAGTGTATGTACCTTATAATATCCTTTTTTTTTTTACAAGGAGTTTGTATTTTTATAAATTTTGTCAATAATAAAAAAATATTTCGATTGAATTTTAGTGTTATCGAAATATTTCCATTGAAATCTGGCATTTTGATACTTGAAATTTGAATAGCTCTATCGAAACTTACTATTTGCAAAACATGTTGTGAAATGAACAGTAATTTCCATGGAATATTTTAGTCTATATCATGTAAATATGTCAAAATTCAATAACCAGCATATAGGAATAGCAATAGTTCAGTATATTTATATTATGGGTCAGGATCCATATACACATAAAGCTACTCATAAAGCTACAAAGGTTCAGAATGGGCTGATTTTAGTGAGGATGATCTCTATGGTGAGGAGATCATCCTCACCAAAAATCAGCCCATTCTGAAACTTCTAGCCCCATGTTTACAAGTTGACTTCTGGACCGTCCATTTTTTGTAAACCACTTTTGATGGGTTAGAAGTTTTGGAATGGGCTGATTTTTTTGCAAGGATGATTCCCTCACCATAGAGATCATCCTCACAAAAAATCAGCCCAATCCAAACCTTTTTGCCCATATAAGACAAAACATGTTGTAGCTTTATGTGTATACAGATCCTAATCCTTATATTATAAATTTTGTAATAAAAGTTATTTTATTAAATTAGTATTTTTTTTTTTTTCTATATTAAAAAAATATAGAAAAAAGAAACCAGTAAGGGAACAAATGCATATTTGATATTTCTTCAACAACATATAATTAAGTATATGTATGTATAATTCAAACTTTTAATTTAAGATATTATTTGTAAATGGTAATTAAAGGTTTTTACTTTTATTATTGTATAGTAATAATTTAATTTGTAATTTAAACTAAGAGAACAACAACTAAGGTGGTTTAGGCATATTCACCACCGAAGGACGATTGAGCTCCAATTAGAAGAAGTGTTCAAGTTCAAGGTTCAAAAACAACAGGAAGATCCAAAAGAGTAGGTGGTAATGGTAAAAGCACATATAAACACACTTTTAATAACAGAGGATCTGCCTCGGGGTAAAGTCGAATGGCATAACAAGATTCTTTTAGCTAACCCCAAAGCTTTGTGAGGAGGTAACCATAAATTAGTCATTCTCCCTGTATAGGTTGGCGAAAGATTCTAGGGATTAAGACTAGTGAGCTACTAAGGCATGTTGGTTGTCTCCAATAGGAGAAACACTCAATATCCAAACTTGTCAACAAGAGATGACTATCTATCCATGGTTCCAACAAAATCTAGTTTTTTCTCCATTACTTACCAAGTAACAGTTTGATTTCTTGACCAGGTATGAATTCAATCATTGCTCTCTAGACCATTTATGAGCTGATAAAAGGTTTATGGTCCAAATGTCACAATGGCTTATGTAGAAAGCAATAATCCAATCCTTACATAAAAAGTTTTTGTTATTAAGTAATTGTTGACAAACCATTTACCCCAAAAGGACGATCTAATGGGGAAGGCTCAACTATGAATATAAGAGGTCACGATACGCCATACGTGAGCACGAGACACCGGGGAGCGGAGGCAGATAACACAACACTCAACGCTCCCCCTCACCCATAAGGGTGGAAAACTCCCTCGAGGAGACTCACACTTGTGACCTACATGAACCTAGTGCTTTGATACCATGTTGACAAACCATTTACCCCAAAAGACCGATCCAATGGGGAAAGAGCAACTATGAATATAAGAGGACCACGGGTCGAACTGGGTACGATACGTGAGCACGTGATACTCAGGAGAGAAGGTGGATAACACAACACTCAATAGTAATGTCCGGAAAAGCTTCATCATGTCTACCCCGATCCACTTACTAAGTCTTTGAAGACCTAGTTCCCCTCCTATAAAACCTGATTCCAACCAATGGGATAAAAAAGAGAATTAGGGAAGACCCTTTTCACAGAAAATTGGAAAAAATGCTTTCAATTTTGACCTTACTAGAATGTTACCTTGGCACTTCTACTTCGGGGATTATTTTGTGCCGGCACTTATTGGCTCTTGAACACTCCTCAATATGACACAACACATCTACACATGTACCGAAAGAAAAAAAAACGTCTTATGATACTTCAAAGTATGTCTCATTTCGATTTGGTAAAATGAAATGTCATTTAGGGAAAACTTTGTAAAATCAAGTATTACCATACATAAATAAAAATGCTTGGGTCCTTAAAACTCTTTGTATGATATCAAATAATTTTTGTATTTGGTTTTGGAAGGTCAACATTTTTGGTACAAGGAGGACCCATGGCAATATTTTGCAAGATCTCCATAAAGGGGAGGAAGGTTTTTCTTTTCTTGCTTTTCTTTTCTTTTTCTAGTTCTATTGAATTCTTGAAAACCCTCAAACATATTTGTTTTGTTTTATCCATCATAAATCTTTTACCATATAAACCGCTTTCTCTTAACCCTTAGTCCTTAACCTACAAACCTCAACCTTTAACTCAATCCCAAAACAGATTCCCTACTCCATATTTCCTCTTCTCCCACCCGCCCTGAATCACTTTTGCTTCTTCTTTTGTCTCCCACCTCCACTTCAACTTCAATGGGTTCGAGATAGTCCCGCCATCCTTGGCTTAAATTTTTTTTTTTTTTTCGCTTTTTTCAGCTTTCTACTTCAGCTTCATTATTTAACTCATTTCTACTCCCATCTATCGTTTGTCTTAGTTTTCTTCTATTGCTTCTGTTACTGTAGAAAAAAAGATGAAGAGAAGAAGGGCAAGGAATAGTTATGTAGATTTAAGAGGAGGGTGCTTAGTTGGATGTAAAATTAGGGTAAGGCTACCCTCTATTTTCCTTTTATAAGCAAAGATTCATTAATAGAAAAGTAGGCCAGCCGAGATGACCAAACCAAGCAAAGTAAGGCTACTCTCAATTGTAGACAAAAAGGTAAGAGAAATATGAAAATTAGATGAAGGAATGGTTTGATCTAAATCCATCTTGGTCCGAACCAAACCAACATATCGAACACTTATAAGAAATAAATAAATCAACTAGTAACCAGTCATAGTTCTAAACCTAGTTTGCATTTTGGCCATAGCTAACTCTAATTATCTCAAAAGTATGTAATCTTGAGGCTCATAGCCAATTGAACAAGCTTTCCAGCATTATCAAAATTAAGCTATTTCCTTGATTTATTATATTAACATATAAAATATAAAACCATATTCAAAGGGACGAAATAGAAAGAAAGGTCGCTCTATTATAGTACCAAAGATACTCGAAGCAAAACCGCACCACTTTCTACATTGTTTTAGAGACTACTAAGAGTTCTCCATGGTAAAAGAAGAAATTAAACCATCGACAATGATCCAAATTAACATTTAAGTAAATTTTGCCAAAAACACAATGTTTAAAGATTGAAGATCAAATTTGTAGGTTTGAAGAGGCCTTGATCTTATAAAGATGAAAGATCTAGGTCACGTAAAGCTAACTAAATTCCTCCAAAATTGAAATTCGAAGCAAGAAGAACAAAGCGATTAGGAATCTAAATTTACAAGATTTGGAGACTTTTTTCAGCTTTCTACTTCAGCTTCATTATTTAACTCATTTCTACTCCCATCTATCGTTTGTCTTAGTTTTCTTCTATTCTTCTGTTGTACTGTAGAAAAAATGAAGAGAAGAAGGGCAAGGAATAGTTATGTAGATTAAGAGAGGGGTGCTTAGTTGGATGTAAATTAGGGTAAGGCTACCCTCTATGTTCCTTTTAAAGCAAAGATTCATTAATAGAAAAGTAAGGCCAGCGAGATGACAACCAAGCAAAAGTAAGGCTACCCTCAATTGTAGACAAAAGGTAAGAGAAATATGAAATTAATGAAGGAATGTTTGATCTAATCCATCTTGGTCCGAACCAAACAGCACACTATCGAGACACTTATAAGAAATAAACAAATCAACTAGTAACCAGTCATAGTTCTAACCTAGTTTGCATTTTGGCCATAGCTAACTCTAATTATCTCAAAAGTATGTAATCTTGAGGCTCATAGCCAATTGAACAAGCTTTCCAGCATTATCAAAATTAAGCTATTTCCTTGATTTATTATATTAACATATAAAATAATAAAACCATATTCAAAGGGACGAAATAGAAGAAAGGTCGCTCTATTATAGTACCAAAAGATACTCGAAGCAAACCCGCACCACTTTCTACATTGTTTAGAGACTACTAAGAGTTCTCCATGGTAAAAGAAGAAATTAAAAACCATCGACAATGATCCAAATTTAACATTTAAGTAAATTTGGCCAAAACACACAATGTTTAAAGATGAAGATCAAATTTGTAGGTTTGAAGAGGCCTTGATCTTATAAAGATGAAAGATCTAGGTCACGTAAAAGCTAACTAAATTCCTCCAAATTGAAATTCGAAGCAAGAAGAACAAAGCGATTAGGAATCTAAATTTACAAGATTTGGAGACAATTAAAGAGTCCCATAGATGCTCTTGCAGAGATGATCGATCGAAGCGGCATCCAGAATTTCTCTTCTGGCCTCGAGAGAATCGATCGTAGTAGTCGAAAGGTAAAGGTACTCTCTTGAATGAGAACTCTCGAACACCATTGGCGCGAAGTATGGAAGAGAGGTGTGATTCGGTGGTGCTTACGCTGGAGTCATCTTCGTGTGGTGAGATGGAAAGAACGGTTGAGAATTGTTTGGGTAAATGAGAAAGCTCTGCTTCTGTTATTCGTTGAAGGATTTGGATTTGAAGCTTCTCCAGTTCTGCTAGGGCCCCCTCCATTGGTTCCACTTCTCTCTCTCTCTCTCTCTCTCTCTCTCTCTCTCTCTATCCTGGGTTTATCAATTGGTTTTTGGGTTCTGACTCAAACGACTTGAATATCCTCTCAAAGCGGACAAACCGATTTCAACATTAATGAAAAACTTGAAATTATTGAAAAAATAAATAAATATGTGGATGTGTATTTTAAAAATAATTGTTGTTTTAATTGTGGTGTAATTAAACAATCACAAAAGTTCGTTGTATCACAAACATTTTAAATTTAAATTAAAAAAAAAAAAAAAATTAATCACAAATATTCGACCAAGTTTAGGCAATGGGACTAAGAATTAGTTTGTGTTTGTTAACACTTATAAAGTCTGAACAGAGATGGTCTTCCTTTAAAATTCAGATTTTAGGAGTTCTATTGATGTTTGTTTCGATTCAGATTTCAAAATTAAAAACTAAAATTAGAAGTTTTGGTTCAACGATGGGAGGACGCTGAATGAAATTTTGAATTCTGAATTTATTTTTTATTTCTAAAATACCCTCCTCAAAATATCGATTTCTACCACTTATCCCTTGTTATATAAATTCTTTAACTTTTCTACCTCTCATTCCTCTACAACAGTATTGTAAAAATCTCTCTCTTTTCTCTTGTTTTGTGATCGAAAATCCTATATTTTTAATTCCGAATTTAATACAATAAGATCTCTCTATATCTTTATTAGAATTACAAAAAAGTAATATTGTCAAAATGATCATCATATTTTTAAAATTATGTTTATAAGCATAAGCTTTTAAAAATGACAAATAAACAACTTTTACAAAACCAAATTTTAAAAAAACAAAAAACTAGACTTCAAACTTCGAATTTTAGACTACAGAAATGTTACCAAACATACCCTTAGTTTACAATTGCCTAATTCAATTATTTTTGTTGGCCCAATTTTATTATCCATTAAGTCCGTAGTAGGAGTGTCAATGGGTCCGACCTAGTTCTTAAAGAACTTAGAATCATAATCATTATATTTTTCCGATTCTAACTCTAAAATAAATGGAATCCGAATCAGAACCACCAAAAAATACCACCCATACTCAAGAATTGAATGAAAATAAATATAAAAAAAATTCCTTAAAAAAAAATCACACATATTATTTATAAAATATCAATTTAGTTATAATTTGCTCCACTAAGAATATATATATATATATTCAAATTTTAAAATTCATCGAACTTTTGAAAGAGATGGTACATTCTAAGCTCCAATACTTAATTTGTATGAAAAAATTGAAGATATATATATATAATCGGGTATCTTATAGACAGCAGACCAAGCTCGTATTTAGGACAAGACTAGGCTTGAGGCACATGCAATGCCCATACATCACACGCACCAGGCAAGTGAGGTTGCGCCCTCATGGGTGGCCACTGAAGAATTTAATGCTCATACTAAGTATGAAACTCACAAAAAAATTGAAAAAATTTCTAGATACGTTTAAATTTTAAAATAAAAGAAACCTTAAATCATGTATATAAAAAATGACAAAATAAATTGGTTGGATTCAATTTTGAACCCGACTCTAGTTAGTTCCAATGAAAAGGGAACCAAAATCTCGGTTCCAATTCAGTTTCAGATAAATGTGTACCCATTGACACCCCCTAGCATGGAGATTGAGGGGAATATTGAATTAAAATTGGGTGGTTAAAATTAGAAAGATT
This sequence comes from Akebia trifoliata, assembly GCF_017979445.1. Taxonomy (NCBI): domain Eukaryota; kingdom Viridiplantae; phylum Streptophyta; class Magnoliopsida; order Ranunculales; family Lardizabalaceae; genus Akebia; species Akebia trifoliata. Next base: position 118,120 of record NW_028236846.1, read on the forward strand.
TTATTGCCACACCAACTTTTGCTAATGCCACTCCAATTCATATGTAAATCCAAGGAATTAACACCCATCTTTGGGTGGCATTTGCAAAAGTTGGTGTGGCAATAGAAACTCTCTAAAATAATTGTATAATTCTGAAGTATCATTGGGAAGACGATACCTTATACTCAGGTTCAATTCCTGTCATCGCCGAGTTATTGATCTCATTAGAAAAACAGACTCCCGGATCAATAAAAAATAAAAATAAAAATAAAAACATTGATCATCCATACTGAGCATGCATCCAAGCAAAAGGAAATCCAAAAATCACTACCACTAAGCATTCAGCTGAACAGATTAGCATCCATGCTACATTGTGGGTCAAGCAAGCCCTTCATATCCACCATGCTTGCCGCTGAACAAGTAGTTGTGATCATATTATGCAAACTTTGTATAACAAAAATTTTCCATCTCTTATGCAGTATTGATGAAAATGGGTACTTGATCTTTCCAAAATAGGATTGTTCCTTTTTCATTTGAGTTCTTTTATTACCCTGCACTAGTTGAGCTTTGGGAGACATGCAAGCTCCGTCCATCCCGTTCAATGGGGAGATTCAACCCGTGAAATGGCTGAAATCACCCTGCCAGATTTTCTTACGAGGAATAGATGTCTACATGTCTTCATATATCATGGCAATACAAGTAGTATCTTATACTTTTATAATACAATTTGTTTGCAACTTTGATATTAAATTGTACAAGTACATAGATCTGAAATATTAGAAAGGCAATCGTTAGCAAATACTAATACAGAGAAATTCATGATACATGAAAAGCCAAAAAAAAAAGAAAAATTACATTCTGGCTTGAAAGAAAATGAACATTACTGCAGAAGAATCCATTTATCATCCATTGCCTCAGTTTGCCCTAAGTCACATTCAAAGCAATAGAAGAAATGCAACATCATAAGAGCATTAATTGAGGAAAAATTGCATTAAACCACAAATATGGGAGAGTGTCCTGTTTGAATTACCATAAAACATAACTATTCAGGTTTTCCCGCAAATTTGGTGGGTAAAAGAAGATATGGCATGTCAAGAACCAATAGATTGGATTGTTAGATAACCAAAACATTTGATCTTTACCTGGGAAAATGTCTAATATGGAGAACCACTTCTTCATGTTTTATTTTTTTTATTTTCTAACCATAAAAAAGAAATGCAAGCAGCTGTTGATAGAGTAATCTACCTTCCAAGGAAACCTCTCCGTCAAGGAAACCAAATGCAGAAAAAGACACTTTGTTTCTCACAGAGTCTGGAGCTTCCACAATCTGAATCATTTCTTTTGCTTTAAACACCATACGACCCAATGCACTCCGGTATCCACCCCCAGGTGATGTTGGCCTCGAACAATACACGACATCCCAGTCTGAATAACATTAAATTATCATGGGGCAGATATTGGAGGATTTCAAAGGAAACTAAAAATTCACAGGAAATCTGAATCTGCATTCTTCATTTAGTAACTTCAGAAATCATAAAAATGAATATTGAGTAGGATTCACATTGATTCTGTGAAAGAGCATAATAGTGGTAGATGTTTCAGATATGACCTTATTAATTGGATTAAAAAATTTCATAGTAACAATTGCATACTTGATCCTTAGGTCTCAATAGCTTCTAAAGTTAAAACAAAATCGCAAATTCCAGATGGAATAGTGATATACTGACATTTAAAATTTGTAGCAAAATGGTTGAGCAATTATAAGTTAACTACATGTTGCTTTAATTCAGTTAGGAAACAAAGATATGCTCGCCATCCCATATATCATTTCAATTTATTATTTTATCAATAAAAAGCAGTTTATGAAAGTGGAATCTTTACCATGGTTTTAAAACTCGTTCTGACATCTCATCTCGTCCGTGAGCGAGACCGAGTCATCTCGGACAAGTTTTCCGATACGTTTGAGACATCTTGTTCAACAATGAGAAAAATGAATGTGGGTTTTAAATCTCGTCCGATACATTGACTTGTCAATCCGTCTCGTTGTTGGACGATACCAAGACATATCGGACAAGTCGTCTCGGTCTCGGACGAGATTTAAAACCATGATCTTTACTCATCGAAGGTTCTTTGCTTAAACGAGTGAAACAAGGAAAAATGACATAACTTGGTGATTAATCAAAAGCCATTAATTGAGTTTACCTCCAAATATGAGTGGGCATTTTACTGGTTCATTAACACAGTACTTCTGTAGTTGCTGAGCTATTTCGGATACCTCTTTGTGCTCTTCGTTTGTTAAAGAAACTCCTCCATCGGATCCAGTCACCTAAAGAATCAAATGCACTAAGTTTTCATGAGAACCAAAATTTTCAAATTCCAAGTCAGTGATTCTCATTAAGAATCTCGCTCGTTCACCAAAGATACCAAGATGACACAGGTGAATCACCAGATTAGAAATTTTCCCCAAACTGTTTAAAACTCTAACTTTCTACGTATCTTCCTGATTTAAGATGAAATTTTCACATCATAATCACTACGAATCGACAATAGGCTAAATTTCGGATTATAGACCACTCATGAAACTTCCATCAGAAATTATAATTTCCAGACACCCCAAATACCAAACACACTATTTTATCTTTCAATTACATTTCATAAACTAATCGAAGAACATGAACTTCGAATTCAAACACACTCCACATGCTTTTTCCTTTTTAAAGATCTTTTCATTAAAAAGGTTTCTAACCTTGTTAATAATGGAGGCGACAAGATCATCCGGACTAGTGCGAACTTCCTGCGTCGAGACAGAAGCAGAGATTCTCGAAATCTTCTTCTTCTGCTGTGATCGAAGAGGAAAAGACACCATTAATGGAGGATTCGAAAGTTTTGAACCAAAAATCAGGGCTTTGGATTTAGGGACTTCGAGAACTCTGAAATTGGTGAGACACAGAGAAGATGCCATCGTCTTCGAATTGCTGAGAGTTGGAAGAACTCGTGAGATTAGTCAGATTACAGGCTTATCCGTAACATAAATTGAAGCGTGCCACGTAAGCGTTGGAAATCTGGTGGGTCCCGCGTTTTCATTTCATAGCTTGCCACGTGGTATCTTGTAAAATCTACGATAATTTAATAAAAATCCCTTGAAAAAGGCAAGATTAGATTTATCTTGACCGGAAGTAACGCTAGCAAAAAGGGACTATTTTACCCTTTTTTTTTTTTTTTTTTTTGGGTGGTGGGGGAGGGGAGTGGGGTTACACTAGCCCATGTTTTTACTGAAATGCCCCATTTACAATTTCCAAATCCTTAGAAAATATTCTTATACGTTACAATATCCTCCCTCCCAATCTTCTCTATACTAGCAAACAAGGGAGACAATTCTCAATTCTCTCCATCAAATAGTCCTTGGAGTTCATCAACAAACCTCTGAATTTTAAAAACGATCACAAATCTAGTAGATATGTGCTCTTTCATGTTTATTTCATGATCATGGGAGTTTTCCATGAACGACTCTTACTCTTTCATATCTTTCTTTCTCATGTTTTAAGGACGTTTTTTATATTTTTATCAGCTTTGATATATTTCTTCATCAAAGTTATACAAATAGAAAATGATAACAAAAAAAATTAATTGATTTCCAAAATTTCTTGGGGTATAGTTCTTAAAATTTACCCAATGTCAAAACTTAAGACTCAACATTGGAATGTATCTCAAAGTCAAGTCTCAACGTTACCTATCATTGAATATTGATGAATAATAAACAAAATATTTCATTGAGGTTCAATGATAAGTAATGTTGAGACTCAACCCAGAGATACATTCTAGTGTCGAGACTTGACTCTCTCAGTGCCAAGACTTGAATTTCTTAGAGTCAAGTCTCAATAATAAGTAAATTTTAGAAATTATACTCTAAAGATTTTGCGAAATCATTAAGTTTTTTTTGCTACCATTTTTCATTTACATAACTTTATAGGATAAATGTATTAAGGTTGATAAGAGCATAAAACTAATTTTAAAACATTAGAAAGAAAGCTCCAAGGTGAGAATCGTTGGTGGAAAGAGTGAGAATCGTTAGTGGAAAGCTCCAATGATTGTTTGACAAAGAAAATGGAGAGTTTCCTCCTTTGTTAAATTGTGTAAAAGATTGGGAAAGAGAAAATTTTAATTTATAAGAATATTTTTTAGTGTTAAATTTTCTTTTGTAAGTGGGGGCATTTGGGTTCCAAAACATGAGTTATGTAACAAATGATCGTTTTGAGTATTAAAAGTAGTCCCTTTTTATCATTGCATTGAACCCGTGACATTTTTATATTAAAAGTTTAATTATTAAAATCAAATTTTCACCATTAATTTTAAAAAAGGGTTGTTAACTTTAAGTTAAGGGCAAGCTTAATCTTGCATTTTAACATTAATAAACCTAATTAGGTTAATTTTGTATGAGAATTTTTCTAAATTATTCAAAATTACCAGGTTTTCATGTTGCAAAATTATTGAATGAGACATGTTCGTCTGATGTTTTCCAAAACGGGTATATGTCCAATTTTATAATTATTTGTTTTACCAAAATGATTGTTTTTATTAAATAGTTATTATTTATTCAACTCGAACACGATGTCAACCTTTTAATGTCGGGTTACGACTTCAAGAGGGCTCATATAAGCAAAAAACCATTTCTTTAGGACCGGGTTAGGAATCAGATAAGCCTGGTCCGAACCCGCCCATTGACAGCCCTAAGAATGATTATTTGGGGGAGGGGGAATAATCAAGGGCATATAGGCCAGTATACATTAGTCTCTTAAAGAAAACTAAGATCAAGGGGCATAACATCAGTTTTAAAACATATAAGGGCATCCCTAATATAAACCAAAACCCGGAATGTTACCCCCAAATAGAAAGGTCAGTGTGGTTTGGGAGGAAAAATTCTCGCAGAGTGAACAAAATGGCTGGAAAATTAACCATCATAGCGTCTCGGATCATGGGTGGCAATGGTGTGTTGAGTCGATCAATCTCCTCTTCTCTTCACCTTCGATCTGGTATGGGCCTCCCTGTTGGCAGACACCTCATCCCAGACAAACCGGTAATCAAATTTGTTAAAACCCTAGAAATCTAAATCTAATCTTGTCTGATTTCATTCAGTTGGCAACCAATTGATCATCCGAAACTAAATTTCTTTGAAAAATTCGATCGCTCTTATTGTGATTCAGGTTCCTGTAAATGATGAACTTGTTTGGGATAATGGGACTCCATTCCCTGAACCTTGCATAGATCGTATCGCAGAGAATGTTGGAAAGGTGATGATAACTTTATAAATCTAGGATTTTGATGTTTATAATCTGTTGACTTTTGGGTTTTGAGATTTTTCTTTTTCTTTTTTATTTAAATTTTTTGACTTCTAAGGTTGTATCTGTAGTATGAAGCATTGGCTTGGCTTTGTGGTGGTTTGAGTTTCTTTGCATCTCTCGGACTTTTAGCTTTGGAATGACAAAGCCTCTAAGATCCCTTTTGTAAGTTGAAATCCATGCTTTACGCCTAGAATTTGCTTGCTATGATCTAAGTGTTTTTTGATATATAAAAAGATCTAAATTTTTTTTATGAGCAAATAAAAACGTAGGTTTGAAGACAACCTATTTTTATGATCAAATAAAAACATAGGTTTGAAGACAACCTATTTGTACACAAATTTTGTTCGGTGGTTTAACCTTCCTTCCAATTGTTAAAACTCTTTCCATTGCCACTTAAACAAAAGAAGAACTCCCACATAGAGAAGCAGCCTGTGACACTTCATCCAAACCGGACACGTGTTGGCCACTCTTTGGGGAATAAATTATTTTTGGAAACAAAAGTTAACTAAAGGTTTCATCTAGTGTACAACAATTACCTACACCAAGCCTTCTTGTGTCCAATTATACATCCTCATTGGACAACTTCAAGAATTCACATATTTGATTGCCTTATACATCCTAGTACCATTCACACTAGTTGCAACCCTCAAAGGACCCTCTAGAACGCTATGTGCAAATTTTGCCCTCTTTAAAGTCTTTCTCTCCACCATACAAGGTGCAATTTAAAATTTTTGCAGCCTTAAGATCCTTATACTCTGCATTTTGCAGTCTTTAGTCACAATTGGAGTATTGAAAACCTTGAGCATTGCATTATTTTGGGCTATTGTGATTCTCAATGTTAGCAGTTTGGGTTGGCTTGAGAACATTTTTCGAAGTTGAGCTTCAACAATTATTTTTTGTTCTTCATACATTTTTTTTAACTTTCTTTGGATTAGCTACACATGAGCAAAGATGCTTCGCGGGTATTTCATGGCCAACAATTCTTTACTTGCGTAACCTCTTTATATATGCTCTCCTTAAAGATGCACTCTTTTTAATCGGTCTTGGTCCTGAAAGTGAAAAAAAAATAATGGTCCATTTTATGTTGAAGCTCTTTTGTCTTCAAAACATCCCTTAGGAGTTCTAGTTTTTTAATTCTCCTTTTTTAGTCCTCATCAATTGCTTTATGTCATTTGCATATAACATGTACCAATGGACTGTTTTTTTCCTGAATATGAGAAATTACTTCATTTTTTTTTAGTAGTTAAATTTTATAGAGAGAAAAATTGGGGAGTCAAGATGACCAACTTGAGTACAAAGGCAAGGGAAAAAATGCTACCACCTTATTAGAGCTACCATAAGACATGCTAGTTATAAGTCTATGATATTACAACAGAATCCTATTTTAAAACTAAAATCTTGAGGAAGATTCCCTTTGAACTCCTTATAGGCTTTACACCAAAAAATAGAGATAATAATCTGATAGGTGATTTTGCCTCTTGAAATTCCAATTAGGCAACAAAAGAATAATGGTCCCATAATATCCTTTTCGATGCCATAAACAAATTGCATAGTTGAAGCAAAACCTCCAATAGGGCATTGATAAAGAGCAAAAAACTTGAAGATATGTTTAAAAAGATTAAAAAAAGAGTGAGAAAAATGCTACACCTTATTAGAGCTACCAAAGACATGCTAGTTATAAGTCTATGATATTACAAACAGAATCCTATTTAAAAAAAAATCTTTGAGGAAGATTCCTTTGAACTCCTTATAGGCTTTACACCAAAAAATAGAGATAATAATCTGATGAGGTGATTTCGCCTCTTGAAATTCCAATTAGGCAACAAAAAGAATAATGGTCCATAATATCCTTTTCGATGCCATAAACAAATTGCATAGTTGAAGCAAAACCTCCAATAGGGCATTGATAAAGAGCAAAAAACTTGAAGATATGTTAAAAAGATTAAAAAAGAGTGAGCCCAAATTTCACTGGAGATGGAGCTATGAAGAAATGTGATTCATAGATTCCCCGTCGGACTTACAAAGGGGTAACGAGGTAGAGCGGAGATAAAATGCTGTCGAATTATATTGTCCATATTAAGAATACCATTCCAAGAAGCCAACCAAATAAAGAAAGAAATTTGCTGAAGTTATGGTGTAGCCCCTAATCACAGTAGAAGGGAAAATAGAGGATGGAAATGTTAGAAAGAAACTGATAAAATGATAAAACCGAGAAAACCTCATAACGGTTGCCTTCCTAGATCCAACGATCTATTTTTGGTTAAATGAGATGCTACATTCAATAAGACTTGAGATGGAGCCATCTCCCAATCATTATTTCCCTTCTTCACCCAACCTTATTCTAATTTGTATATTATTGACATATTCTTATTTGACAAATCATTTAAGAAAGTAAATTTCTCCATAAGAGATACCTCCGCACAACGTAGTTGCTCCCAAAATCACACCCTATTTCCCCTTTTCAATATGAATGAGATTTTCTGATGAAACTTTGGGAAACCTTGAGTATACCCTTCCATACCCTGCATCCGTATGAATAACATGCTACCCCACTCTCCTACCTAAAGGTCCTGCTTGCCAAACTTAGCCCGAATTGACTCTTTTTCACAACTATCTCAGTTCGAGCCAATCCCTAGAGGGCGGTCCACGAGTCTCTAATTCCTCATATGTAACGCTCTTGCTTTTTCATACACATATGCCCGTCCAACTGACCTGATGAAATTTACAATTATTGTCTTTATCGTGCTTTGAAAAGGTTTCTAAATAATTTCTCAAACCTTCTTGGCATGTATATAACATATGGAGATAATAAAAGGAAGAATATGCGATGCTTGATAGAGTTTTCTTGAATAGTCAACTTACCACTCTTGGAAAGATATTTCATAACTCACCCAGTCCATTTTGACTTGAGGCTCATTCAACCAAGCATTTATTGCAATAATTCCAACTCACATGGTTATATGATTTCTCAAGATCAATTTTATATATCAACCTGGAAACTCCCGACTCACCCTCGAGTCAATGCATCCGTTGGTAAGTACTCCATCCCACCTTTGTTTCCTTTAATGGAAGATCCTATGCGGTCCAATGATAATTGGCATAATTGCTTTGATTCTTTTTTGCAAAGTATAATTGCTTTGATTCTTGATGCAAGCAACTTCAAGATGACTTTATATGTTGCTTCCTCCAAACTGATCGTCGGGATCAAAGCGATAAAGGTGCAATTTGATCTGTAATCTAAGAAGCAATTGTTGAAGAAGTCCTAGATAATCACACCATGAATTGCCTCCTATAATATACCCGAACACTTCTTGAAAAAAAAAATCATAGAAAAATTTTCTAGGCATAGGAGCTTTGTCACCACTCAATTCCCCAATAGTTTGGCACACCTCTTCCTCTTCAAAAGGCCTCTCAAGCCATGATTGGGATTATTAGAAATTCCATTGAAGTCCTTATTGTCTAGGGCAGGGTGTAAACTAAAGTCTTCCTAATATATTGTCCAATAAAAGTTTACTACACCTTCCATGAATCTTTATCTTCTAGATTTTTCCTGCGATAGCCATTGTCATATGGGAAGAACTTTGTGTTACAATCCCATTCCTTCAACCACTTGATTACTGGGAGCGTCTACTTGGTTTTGTTTATTACTGGGAGCTTCTAGTGTTGCACTCTCAAACTGGCCCTTTCTAATATTTGATTCAGTTGCAAATTCCCCTGTTTTTTATTACTGGGAGCTTCAACCACTTTTTGTCTCTAGTTGATTTCTTTCGTTACTGGGAGCTTTTAGTATTGCACTCTCAAAGTGTCCCTTTCTAATATTTGATTGAGTTGCAAATTCCCCTCTTTCTCCTTGTCCAACCTCTTAATCTGATTGAATACATTCTTTTTTCTGACCTTGACTCTTCCAAATGATTTCTTGTTCCAAACCTTCAACTTCTCATTGATGGCCTTACGTTTCTGCTTAAGATAACCCTGAATGGCTAGGGAAAGACATGGTCTCTGAGCCGATTGTAATATATGCTTATTATACGGGAACTCATCTGAATGACCATTTGATGTCACATCTCGCTAATACATATCTTTCGTGAATTCAAATATATCCATTTGAACATCTTCCATCAATAAAAACCATGTGGAAATTCTTCCTCTCATTTTATCTTTAGAAACTCTTCCATTGTGTGTTTAAGTAGAAGATTTCCTTTATCGCTGATCTCCTTGGCATAAAACCAAGTTGGTTTTCTCTCTCTTATACAGGATAGTGTTCGACAGTCAACATTGGGAGCCAAAATTTGTCCCATTTGACTTAAAAGTTTCGGATTGGGCTGATTTATTGTGAGGCTGATCTCCTCACCTTAGGGATAATCCTCACAAAAAATCAGCCCAATCCAAAACTTTTAACTCATATAGGACAAAGGCGTTGGCTCTGTGTTAGCTTCCCCAACGTTGGCTGCTGAACGGTACTCATATATATATTGTCTTTAGCCTTGTTCCATCATTCTCTTCCATACTTTTAGTGTGGCAAAGTTTGATGTCCCATTAGTTGGTTCATCTCAACATGCCTCTCTTGTTCTTTTGCATGAGTACAAAGTGATTTCTTGTTCTTCTGCATTTTCTGTCTTTAAAATATTATTCAGCTAATTAAGGACACTCCAATATTTTTCTCTTTCATATGAAGATCTGTCGAGATCTAGTTTTTGTAAGCAGGCCAAAAATGTTGAGTTAAATTGGTTGTGGAATGGAAGATCCAGAATTTCTCAACTTCTAATAAAAAATTGATAGTTAAGAAGTTTTAATGGTTTATAGGTCCAAGATGGCCACTAGAAATTCTGTGGGAGAAGACGCCAGGGGTGATGAGGTTTCTTTACTCTTGGAGAGATGATCCTTGCATTTGCACATTTTGGTACGAAGAGGGGATGGGGGAGAGTTAGGGAAACAACAAGGCCTTGTTTAGGGAAGCAATTATAATCATTGTGTCTTGTTAAGACTTAAGAGACACCTATCAAAAAAAGACTTAAAGAGATGATTGCATTGTTGGCTCTTGGAAACCTAGCACCTTATCTAAAAGGTCTAAGGTTCAATTGATGCTATTGCCGCTATCAAAAGAAAGGATTACATTTTGTTGGTTATCTGTAGCCAGATTTGCTTTCAGCCACTAAGGAGACAATAGGGCTTGTTTGGAAACCCCAAAATCGGACCAGGCAAGGTCAAACCATTCCCGATTGACTTGAAAGGTGTTTGGTAACCTTTTGGACCTACATCGTTGGTCCCTGTCATTTCCAGTCTTGTTAACAAAACCAGTTCAAAGGTGTCCTTTTGGAAACCTTTGTGTCAAGGAACTGATTCCTCTCTCTGTCACACACACACACACACACACACACACACACATACACACAGAAAACCTTAATTTCTAGTCAATCTCCTTTATGAACTGGTTGAATTTCTTCTCTTTTAACTGGATTTCTTAGAACATTGGGTCCAAAATTTCAGTTCATGACTGTAGAACACAGGTTTCAAACCATTTAGCACTACCAAGCATCATCACTGACATGGAACAGAACTTCTTCCTTCTGCTCTCTGATACACAATTAGGGGAAGTGCTACCCAAACAAGACAGCAAGTTAAACTAGTTCTAGGTTGATTACAGACCAGCTGTGAACTGAGCTAGGCTAGACTAGTCTGGAAAGCATGGAACATCCAAACATGCACTTGGCATTCTGGGTTGGGTAGACGCAATGCAGTTTTTATGCCCGTCCTTTGTGGAGTTGTATGTTAAGTTTCCTTCCATTCTGGCATCACCATTTTATACTCTGTGCGAAGTAGGATTCCCTGACAATATTGTGGGCCCCCACCCCACCCACCCCTACACAAACAGAATAAGCATTTGAGTGGATGCAAGCTCCCATTTTAATGCATATGTTGATCATTCCTGCCAATAATAAATATAGATTTATCAATTAAAAAATAATAGTAAAAATTATCAAAAAATAATAATAATAATAATAAATACAGGATCAATAAAAAAAATTTGACCAATGAGAAGCAACTTCTCTATTTTGTGTGTTTGATAAGCTAAGAATTAACTCCTGAGTCCCTCCTGCTACACAATGCATAAAGATTCTCACTTGAAACATTACTTAGTGCTGGGGAGACTTGAGTCTACTTAGTTGGTCTAGATTAGGCAAGAAGTGAATTTTAGTTCACCTTTGTGCTGACCTTTTTTTAATTTTTTAATTTTTTTGCGATTGCCTGAAATCATAGCCTAAGGTAATTATATAGTGGTTCTTTTTTCCGTCCACAGTGTTGAGAATGTTATATTGTCATCTGCAACTGTGGAACCGTTTCCAAATCTTCTACTTATCGATGCTCTCTTTTTGTCTTCTTACCAGGCACCAAAAGTCTATCCCTATGACAATCTGCGGGTGGAGCTTGGGGAAGACTCATAGATAGTCTAGGTTGGTTGTGTATCTGCAACTCTTGCCTTGAACACTGGGGGATCTCATATGTTTGTTAGTTTCTCTGATTGTGAGGATGTGATCTAGAAATAATGCATTGCCCTAATTGGTGACATGTGGTGACACTGCAACTTGATGAACCATATACCTTTTGGTGAAGGTGTAGAGTTTCTTACCAGAAGGCAACTTAATTTTGGTTGCAAACAATTTATTTGGCCTTTCGCAACAAAAAATCATAATTGCACTTTTTTACTTGTGCCCATTTGCTAAGGTGATCTCAATATCAAGTTTACAGAACTTCTATGTTACTAGCAAACTGATGATGCAATACCATAAAAGTCCAGCCAAATTGTCTAAAAAGGCAAATTCCGTTGTATGGCATGTGGAAATACTCGCTCTTTATCACAGATATTAGCTTAAACTTCATAATCTGGCATTTCAGGATATAAAATAGATTTGTCTCGCCTCCCATGGGGTGCAGTACGGCTAATGGGATTGTTAAATGAAAGTAATAAACATTCCAAGGAAAGGAGGGGAGTTCTAGGGGACAAGCATTTGTTGGAAGATATTATATACAAACTGGTTATACTCGCTTTTCTACTCAACAAGTGAGAACTAAGAATTGCTTCATCATATCTGGTTCTTGCCAAGGGGAGAAGGGAACGGGCTTTAGTTAGGATGTCGGCCTACCATTAATCGTATGATCGTGAAGTTCATCGTTGGAGTTTCAAACAAGGGCAGGGACATGATCTAGAGAAAAGTCTCCTGAAACACCCAATAACCCTTAAAAATGGCCCATTTTATCAATTATATTATTCTTGTGGATTTTTGTTTTTCGCTAAAAGGACTTTGAAAAGTTTCGAAACGTTAGAACACTAAAAAAGTTATCCCTTTGTTTATTCAGCCAGTATCTTATCAAAATCGATTTATCTTTACAGAGTGATTGAACAAACTTGACAGTTTCTAAGAATTTTTTTGGTTTAAATCACTCAATCTTCAAAATGCAATGAGCTCTAATCTTTAAGAAACCAAATTGCCTTTTTCTTCATATTTTTCTTGGCCCCATATGGATCTTAATATCTAATGATAAACAAACGGTTCAAACTCCACCCAGAGAGATGCAACAAAAAAAGAAAGTTTCCGATAACGCATGAGAAGTAATCTCATTTAAAAGCAATTCAATTAAATCATTGATTTATCACACCATTGCACCTCAAATTACTTGGACATTATTTAGGGCTCATATACAAGAAAATTGAAGAAAATTAATTTTCACTGTTGGATTTAAATTTCAAATTCGGGAGTTAGATGATCAATGAAGTAAGGATAGCTTGCAAATATACCATAAATGTTTGCTTAAGATTTCCAAATAAAAACAAAACAACAATTAAAACCATATTTATTATACAACACTAGCATTTATGTTGCTCTGTTTAAATAAAGAACCAAGCTAGCCTCACTACATCAATGAAAAAAAGAAGAAGCAATGAAGCTTCAATCTGTGGCTTTGATGGGTTCCATCCAGTTGCTGTTGGTAGCATTGTCCTTGAGTCAGAGCCACTATAGGGTGGAAGGAGGGAGATTTATCTCAAAAGAAGAAGATTTAGAGTTGGAGAGACAACTCAAGACTCTCAATAAACCGCCCATCAAGACAATTCAGGTACTACTGATGTGCTTATACCTCTTTAGAGTTGTTATTTTATTTAGAGAGATTTTATTGCCTCGCCAACATTCGCTAACGCCATACCAATTCATATGTTAATCACCCACACGTTTGGGGTGGCCTTGGCAAAAGTTGGTGTGGCAATAGAAGCTCTCTCTTTTTATGCTTAAACAACAACATTGCCACACATCTCTAAGGTAGGGGAGAATAATTTGTACTGAACACTGATCTCCATACATCTTTCCTAGATTTTCTAAGAATTTTTTCTTTCGTAGGTTTTAAAGATTCTTACCATTTTTGGACTATTTTGTTCAAGATATTTCAATTTCCGTCGTGACTGGAACACGGCATTAGCCCTGAAATGTTGACTATCAAGAAATGTTTCGTTTGACCCGGTCTCAATTTTTCTCACTGAAACATTGACTCAAGATGAGGAATTAAATGTTGTTGTTGTTGTTTTTTTTTCCTATGTAGAGATAATGTGAACTGAGACAAAGCAATCCATCAAAATGATATTAATCGAAAAATATATGATTAAATTGGATCCTGTGATCCATAAAAACAAAAAATTTAAAAAAAAAACAACAAGAAATATAATGGTTCGAATAATACACGCCTCCCAAGGATATGGCATGTATATCTAAAACAGATTTGTGTAGTTGGATTTCATGTTTCTTAGTGAGTTAAAGGATCTCAATCGATTTTGTTTATTGTAGACGTTTAAATTCCTATAAGGGAATGAAAACGTCGTAGATCTCACATGATGCAAGCATTTTCCACAACTTTAAATTTCTCAAAATACCCTAAGCATTTTTTACTTTTAATACAAAATGAGGAGGGTATTTTGGTATTTGTGAATGGTATTCCACAAAATATCACACATCTTGGTGGTATTCTTGAAAAAGTATTTATACCACAAAGACTAAAACACCATTAAGAGATGTGATATTTACAAAAAGAGTTGTGTTGGAGTGACTTTAAAATTCACTCTGTTTCACACTTTGTTGACGGGAGGTGGCACAAAATGTTAGATGCTTTTCACTCGCATCTCCATGAAAAGTATCTATGGTTTTGTGTACACATCCACATGAGTAAAGTGTGAAATAGAGTGAATTTTAAAGTCACACCAGCATTTTCTTTACAAAAATAATATTTATATATACAAAGATACCATATCTTTTTATTATAGTAAAAGACAAAAATGGTAAAGGCTTTTTGGGAAATACAAAATCTGAAGAATGCTAGTGTCCCCACTAGGTCTTGGACATTAGCGTTTTCCATACATGCATACATACATACATGTTTAAATGGGATGAAACACCACAAAGAGCTTGAGAGATTCTCATTTGGGACAATTGTTGTGGTTTGTGTAGCCTGATAGTACTAGTCAATAAGAAAGTACTATAAATCTAGTCACGCCTTCAATCAAGGGTATTTTTTGTAACTTTACCAATATTTTATAAAATCCTAATTAGACTTTTTGGGATATTTATATTTCTTATTTTTGGTGAAATGGTGTAATCTGTAACTGTGAGTTTTTCTTCATAGTAGAATCGGTGTGATCTGTGGACGTACTTCAATCTAGAGGGAATCACGTAAAATTTCTATGTTTCTTTGTGTGATTGCATCTTATGTTTGATTTTTCGATTCATTTTCTTACCTCAGTTTCACCTATTTTCTTAACACTTAACCCTCTAGTGAATTCCCAAATTTGAAATTTATTAACCAATGGTGAACCATCAAACACCAATCCAAATAGATAGACTCGGTCAAGTTATAAAAATAAGCGAAGTTTTTCAAAAGAAGAGATCGATCTTGACTAGGTTTAATTTACTCTGAGTCGAAAGATCTTGATTCATAGTGGCAAACTCACTCTATGCCCTCTGATTCTGCCTAGAGTTTTGGGTTTAGCTCTAGAAAATTAATCAACTTTTATATTTCTTTGGGTTGGTAAATTAATAATGCTCTAGTATAGGATTTAACGGGTCTTAATGTATTTCTAGACCGAAGAAGGTGCTGTAATCGACTGCATTGACATCCACAAACAACCTGCATTTGATCATCCTTTGATCAAGAATCACAAAATCCAGGTATTTTTTCTAACCCACAATATTTGTTCTCTTGTTTTTGTTTAATTCAATCTATAAAACCCTAAAAGAAATGGCCTGTTTATGTAAATATTTACGAGTTTCTTTGTTTGAGTTTTCTATACAGATGAGACCAACTTCTCGTCCAAAAGGATTGATTAATGGAAGAAGTTCATATATAGATGAACATTCAAGATCTACACTAAGAAGTATAGGTTGCCCACAAGGAACGGTCCCAATTCAAAGGACTCGAAAGGAAGATCTAATAAGAGCTAAATCTTTCTCAAATTCATATGCTACCAATATTCATCCACATTCAACCAAGTTCCCAGGTCAACATGTAAGTGATCATCATCTAAAATCTAAGTTCCCTCATCCTAGTCTACACGATGAAGAATCATAGACCATCTGATTTTTGTATATCACTTTTGATGGGGAAAAATGTTTTGGAACAGGTGATCTCCTTATCATAGAGATAATCATAAAAAAAAAAATCAGTCCATTCCATAACTTCTAACCCATACATTGAAAAAATATTTGGCTTACTTTAGGGTCTTCGAACACCACCCAACTTTTACTAACACCGCACCAATTCCTTTATAAATCACCCAAAAAATTGCACACTGTTGCTGTGGCGTTAGTAAAAAATTAGTGTGGCAATAGCAACATTAGATACATATAATAAATCTAAATTGAATTAAATTGTTTAACTCATTCAAATCGAGATGATACAAACAGGCTCAAGTATGCATTAGTTGAGGCTAAAATGAGACTATAGTCCTTGTTTTACACAAATTTGGATTCACATCTTATGTGTGTGGATATGATTTTCTTGTATTTAGTTGTTCCTTGCAACCATAAGTAAATCAACTTGCAATGTTTTACAAAATTTTCCTTTTCAGACGTGCATCTTATGGGAATGAGTGTAATGGGTGATGTGTGTTTATCTTCTATGTAACAAGACACAATCCAATGTTTATCTCTCATAAGGAGCCGTTTAAATTCAATCTTGCATGCATTTTGAGGAATAATTTCAACTTTATTCTCTTTTCTCTATTCCTTTTTCAAAGATACTCTTCAGCTTTATTTTTTTTTCTCTTGTACCCCTTTTTAATAATACCCCTCCAACTTCATTCTCTTTTATCTTCTCTCCATTTTTCAATAATATCCCTCAAACTTTATTGTCTTTATCCTACTCTTCTTTTTTCCAATAATGTGCTCACAACTTTACCTTTACACTCTTACTTTCTATTATAATAATAATCCTACTATTTTATTGACTTTCCTCTTTTACCCCTTAACCCCAAAGAGGATGACCGTGCCGTAAGCACCGGTAAACTCTCAAGTATATTTATATAATAAAATCCAACGATTTAATCCCCATTTTTATCCCCCAATAAGAGGGGTTGGGTTTTAAAAAAATACCATTTTACTTTACTTTATATATTGTCTCTCATCTTCTTTCCCTTTTTTACTAATACCTCTTTTAACTTTTTTGTATTTCCTCTTCTACCCCTTAACACCAAAAGAGATGCTAGTATTGATTAACACGTGCAAACTGTGCTCTATATAATAAAAAAAGGATGGTTGTCTCTCCTTCCTTTTTATCAATCTTTAGCTCCCCATATATAATGTATTTAGAAGACAATTTCAAAATTTTTTTTCTCATTTCCAAGAATATCTTTAACTTCATTGCATTTCCTCTTCTACTCCTCTTTCTAAGAATATCTCTTCAACTTTATATATTATTTTTTTCTTTTTCTCCCATATTCCAGTAATATCCTTCAATATTATCTTTCCTCTTCTCTTCCCTTAGAGTATCCCTCCAACTTAACTATTTTTCCTTCTACCCTTTTAACCCCCCCCCCCCCCCCCCCACACACACACACACACAATGAGAATTAATGCAGACATACTCTGGCATATAATACAAGGTTGTCCCCACTTCATTTACCCTCGTACAAAGAGGTGTTGGGATTTGATCTTACCACAAATGTCAAATATAATTTTCAACTTCATTATTTTTTTTCTTCTCCCACTTTATAAAAATACCCAGTCAATTTTATTATCTTTCCTCTCCTACCCCTTAACCACAAAGATGGGCAAACAATTTAGTTTGTGTGTATATATATATATCACATTTGTAGTTTAGTATTAGGATAAATTCATCAAGTTATATGTACATTAGATAACTTTTTTTTAATATATAAAAAAGGAAGATGATTACATTCGGATATGGCATAATTCATAAATTATATATATGGGTGATTCAATAATTTAAAAAATATATATGAGTCGTGTTGGAGTGCCCTCAAACTTGTACCTCATATCGCACATCTTGACGTGAAAGTCGTTAGGAATCATAGATGCTTTTTTACTTGTATCTCAATAAAAATCATCTATCATTCCCATACACTTTCACGTCAGGATGTGTGATGTGAGGTACAATCTTGAGGTCACTTCAGCATTATTCAAAATATATATAGCTGTTTTAGTAATTTCCTCCATCCTCTCACTACTTTGTTTGTGATTCAGTTAACTATTCTCAGATCGAAAAAGATTATAAAACAGAAATATAGGGGAGTCTCTGGCCTTTTCAGTATTTACAATCCAACAGTGGTAGAAGATCAGAGAAGTACAGGTCAAATGTGGATTGAAAATGGTCAAGGTAATCAAATCAATGGTTTACAGGCGGGATGGATGGTAAGTCATCTAATATGCTTTCTTTTATTTATTTGTTTATCCATACTGTATGTATATATATATACTTTCTTTTATTCATTATTATATTATATTTGATTTTCATAAAATTTTGGAATAATAAAAATAAGTCATGATAACATGTCACACTCAATTGACTTACCTGATGTGACAGGCTCGGAAATTGTAGATGTGCTCTCCTTGGGATTAAAAATGCACCTTTTTATGGGAAATTGTAGTTATGTATCCTGAGGAGAGCACATCTACGATTTCCAAGCCCGTCATGTCAGGTAAGTCGATTGAGTTGCCTTCGTGGCTATGTCAGATTATCAATACTCTAAAAATAATTTAACATTTCCAAACCCGAACCCCCAAACTCATGGAATAGAACTAACTAGTCAAAATGATTTGAAAATTTTTCACGTCAACTCAGTGAAAAATTTTATATACGTAACCAATCAAAATCTCAACGGACTTATTCAATTATAAACAATAACTTTGTGAAGAACAAAGAATATGACCCACCCAAGAGTCATCTGTGGAAAGGGGAAGATCTATGAATATAAGATGGGGAACTATGTATGAATATAAGAGGGTCACGAGACTTAATTAGGGTATGACGCGTCTGAGAGTAGAGGAAAATATACACTCAATAATATATATATATATCAAAGTTAACTCTCGAGTTTTCAACTTGACTGGACTCAGTGATGGAGTCAAATCTTAAAAGAAAGTTGCTATTGGCACCTCAACTTTTACTTATTACATCCCAATTTCTTAAATTATTTATTACACCCTAATTAAAGATTAAAATGTAAAAATGGTACAAAACTTATTATCTCAACATTACAAAGCATTATAACACGTTCAAACAACTTCAGTAGTTGTTTACAACAAGATTAGGCTCATATAAAATCCTAACTCTAACAAATAAAAATATAGACATAAAAAAAGAGATTCTATTGGCACTCCAACTTTTATTTATTTTCCATCATTGATTTATTTATGGGTAAATCTCTATTTCAAGCGTTAAATATGACGAAATTTCAAGGTGGGTACAGTACTTATTTTAATTCCCAAAACATGTATTCATCATTTTTATAACGTACGAACTCATGAGTTCATCACTTTTAATATCTTCAAATTCGTAAATATACCAAGGAATTCATTGATTTTAAAAGTGACGACTTCACTCAAAATGCATGTTTTGAGAATTAAAATGAACAGTGTACCAAAACTGGAATTTGGACATAAGTTAAGCACGTTTTGGAAAAAATCCTTTTATTTATTTTATTTTAATTGGAATGTAACAAGTAAAAGTTGGGGTGCCAATAGCACCTCTCTTTTAAAATTATACTGAAAAGACTTATTGGTCCAATCCAACTTCCTGAAAGCATGATTGAATACAAATCCAAAAAAGAGTTGATTTACTGAGTCAACCAGGAACAACACCGAACTCTCTGAGTGGACTATGAAACTCGGTTAATTTAATATTTTAAAACATTGATTTGGACATTATATGCCCCTTCCAAGATAGAACTCTTCCATTTTGATGTGTTACTAACATGTAATTTAACAGGTGGAACCAAGATTATTTGGTGACAATAAAACTCGATCATTTGTATTTTGGACAGTAAGTTTGAAAGTTTTAATTTTTTTAAACTATTTTTTAAATAAATTTATTTATATATATATATATATTGACCAGTAGATTACATGTCTTTCATATCAAATAGGTAAATGGTGGTTGGAGTGGTTGCTTCAACCTTTTCTGCTCTGGCTTTGTACAAGTTAACCAAGATAATGTAGTGGGAGACGTTCTAGAACCGACCTCCATATATAATGGAACTCAATATGTTGATAACATGATGATATTTCAGGTAATTTACTTAACTTTACACATTGTTCCAATAAATGATTTTGGTTCACAACAGGAGTTCTATGACCATTTTTGTCATTTAATTATACTAGAAGATGGCATGTGCAAAGAGATATGTTTTAAAAGGGTATTTTTATAATTTAAAATATCGATTATAAGGTTTTTGAAGATTAGTAAATTTTGGTGTTGAAACACTTCTACTCTGCCTTCTCTCATTATAATAATAAAGATATTCGATCAAATATTAGTCAGTTTGAAAACCCATGTGTAGTTGGCTAATTCGAGTGAAAATTTTCTATATATTTTAAAATAAATAACAATATTTATTATTTGTTCTCCACAAAAAAATATTATCATAACAATTCTGATTGGATTGACTTAGGAAGTTTGTTCCATTGAATTTGGGGACTGAGTCACCTCGATCAAAATCCAATCGATTGAGTTAAGTCAAAATTGACCAGTTCATAGCCAACTCAATGAGTTTTTAACTATGATTAGAATTATTCCGAATAGTATTCCTAACGACAACTATAACGATAAAAATCGGAGCCCTTACTTATTGATTTATGTGACATTTTATTTTCTAATTATACAGGATCCTGGTACTGGAAATTGGTGGTTCCTTCACGGCAATACGGATATAGCAGTCGGTTATTGGCCGAAGCAATTACTGCCACTTTTAGTTGAAGGTGCTTCCATCGTTGCTTGGGGTGGGCTGGCAAAGGGTCTTCCAAATGGAAATTTTCCACCGTTGGGGAGTGGACATTTCCCCGACGGTCATTACAACCATGAATGTTCATTTAGACAAATACAAGTTGTTAATTCATCTAATTACTTAGTAAATCCTCAAGAATCTCTCTTGGAAACAGGATTAGATAAGCCTACATGTTATGCCTTGGTGTATTATGGGATTGAAGGAGGAGAATGGGGACAAACATTCTCGTTTGGTGGGCCAGGAGGATCTTGTGGAGTATAAAACAACAAGTACTAGTAAATTTTCAATAAATGTAAGCTTATGTTCTTAAGCAAATTAAATAAAGTATTTCGTTATGTATTGATACATAGGCCTTTAAAAAAAAATTAATCATAAATTTTTTATTTAATTTTTCTTTCGTTCAGAATTATGAATAAATTTTAATTTATATTTAAACTCTTTAGAGCACCAGATCTCATCACCACACATACTAGGTAAGCAGGGATAAATCTCTGTAGATGACCAACAAGAGAGCTTGAACTAAAGACATCTCCTTTTTAGTGGGATGCCTTGGTCATTGTCTCCAATGCTAGTTGGTTCACAGTATCCATTTTAATTCCAAAAATAGTAAATTATCTTTTACAAAATCAAAATATTTTAGTTAAACCACTTTAATAATTTACAATTTTCAGGATTTTCTAATTTTGAGCTCATGTTTTGGTAAAACAGGTTAAATAAATGGTACTTTGCTTCCTTGCATGAGAAGTCGACATGAGGTTGATATTTTTTATAAAATTCAATTCTTTGTAATGACAAAAAATGGTGAAATAGATGACATGTTGCCCTGCTTGCATCGAGGATGTAATCAGGACCTTAAGCTTTATCAGAAGATCAAGGATCTAATACCATGTGAAATAAAGAAAAATAGATTTTTTCTTTACTAACTTAATTCATCTAAAAAGGGCTTACATAAAAAAAAAAACAAAAGAAGTCCTAACTGCAATTGAATGTTATCTTATCTAATTAGATATTATTCTGATCTTCAATTATTTGATCTAATCCTAAAATATGATTAGGTGTATCACAATACATGTTATTACATTACTTCATATCTAATACTCTAATCTAATATTCTAACTTAAACTTTAGGAAAAGTATGATTGAGTATCAATTTGTTGTTTGTTTTTCTATATTGTCAATCATCATCACACTATATAGAGATGAGAGGGACGGTGCATCGAAAAACGAATGAAGGAAAAACCAATAAGTATTCATCATATCCATATTTGAGTGATAATGGGCTTGATGGAATAACTGGGCCAAAATTGAGTCGACTTAATATTCATCTTCGCACATCAAGGCTGTTGAATATTTTATGTTCCTTGGATTAAACGACTTAGAGACATTGAATTTCTCCCATCTTCAATTAATTTGATGCTTTTGGCCCATCGAAAAAAAAAAAAAAAAAAGATTTACCAATGATTAGATGACCTCTAGCTGCTTTTCCTTCACTATTGTTTCGATGCACCACCGCCCCTCCTCATCGTAAAGTTACTCAGCGTCTAGATAATGTCATAAATGCGTGCTTAAGTTTTCCTAATAAAAACAATACAACATTTAAAATGATATTTATTATAAAGATCAATAGCATTTATTGTACTCTCTTTAAATAAAGAATCATGCTTCACTTCATCAATCAAAAAAAAAAGCATTGAATTGAAGATTCAATCTATGGCTTTGATGGATTTCACGCATTGTTGTTGGTAGCATTGTCTTTTAGTCTGAGCCACTATGGAGTGGAAGGAGGGAGAAGTATCTCAAAAGAAGAAGACTTGGACTTGAGAGACAACTCAAGAGTCTCAATAAACCCCCCCATCAAGACAATTCAGGTAGTGTTTATATGTAGAACACATGCTCCCCTCTGATAAACGCCTCCATCACAAAACCGTAGATCAAATGCCTTGAGATACACAAGAAGATTATTAATGGTGTTGTGTATGCCGAAGAAAATGATCTATGGTTTTGTGATGGGGGTGTCATATTATGACGACTCATACATATAATGGAGTTGTTATTTATTTCTTCTTTATTATTTGCCTCAAACTAGGGGAGTAAATAATTTGCATAATCTTTACTAGATTTTTAAGAAATTATTAATTTTCCATGGTTTAAAGGATGGGACCTTTATTTTATTAATATTTCATCGGGGACATTTGGGTTTTGGCTGAGACTGGAATGAAACATTGATTTCTGAAAATGTTTTGGTCAAAATGGTCTTGATTTTTCTCCCAACTAAAACATTGCCTCGAGATGAGATTTTAAGTAGAGATAGATGTGAATTGATACATCTACTTTCTTCCTTGTTTTTCTAACTTTCCATCAGGGGCAGATTTACAGTTGGGGCACTTACACCACCCCAAGAATTTTCAAAGTACATCGATTAGTGAACTAATGCAATAGATTTGTGCACCGGATAAAAAAATTTGCCATTATTGCCTCTACAAAAAAATTTTCCACTCTTAATTGTCCCCCACAAAACTTTTTTTACCCTTCATTGCCCCCACATGAGCAAAATCCTGGCTTCGCCCCTGCCTTCCACATCTAGTTTTAAGGATGATGATTGAAGGCCAACCCTCGAGATTAGCTAAGTAGATGGGTAGTTCCACTTACGGTATAAGATTGGTTGGACTTGACCCAAAATCAGAGTGGTCTAACAATCGAATTTTGCAAGTTTGGATCCTTAGAGTAAATCCGAATGAAAAAGGGGTCGAATATTGTTTGATGTCCCTTGAAACGGATTGGATATGGGTTGGACATGGATTCAGCCTAGATCCAAATAATTTAGTGCTTTAAAATCTATAATTTTAGATTTCTCAAAATATCATCCTACTTTTCTAACAACATGGATTCTTATCAGATGAAAGGGTTCTAATGGAACAATGTGGGAGGAAAGGGAAAAAAAAGGAACAAGTCAAACGATTCATTAAAATCCAGCCAGATCCAACCCAAATCAACATTTTGTATCGGTTCGGGTCAGGTAGTATTCGGTTTCAGTGAACATGTCATAATTCGGATTTGGTTTTAGCACATAGGATTCAAGTTGGATTCAGATCCTGATAAAAATTCAGATCTGATCATGGATAACTCCGATCCAACCTACTATACGTCCGACCCATATTATTTCGTTCGAGCGGGAATTTAAGTTCTTGTGGGGATCCATAGAATTTGAAAATTCTTGTAGGGGTTAGTGCCCCAACAGCCCCCACTTTAAATCCGCCCCTACCACAGCCCATAGGTTTTTTTTTTTCTTAATAAAAATAATCCACTATTGTGTTTGAATTTGGGTTGGAAAATAATGCTCTAATAGAATTTTATAATTAATAATACATTCTCAGACCGAAGAAGGCAAGGTAATTGATTGTGTTGACATCTACAAGCAACCCGCGTTGGATCATCCTCTACTCGAGGATCACAAAATCCAGGTATCTTATATATCCACCCCTCTTTTTCTCCCTATATCATTTCGTTCGATCGGAAATTTACACATTTACAAGTTTTTTTGTTCGAGTTTTCTATACAGATGAGACCTACTTCTCGTCCAAAAGAGTTGAGTGATGAAACTTCATCAGTAGATCAATATTCAAAGTCTATACTAAGAAGTATCGATTGCCCAGAAGGAACAGTTCCAATCCCAAGGACTCGAAAGGAAGATCTAATAAGAGCTAAATCTTTCTCAAATTCATATAGTACTGCAAATATTCATCCACTTACAGCTGAGTTCCCTGGTCAACATGTAAGTGATCATCGTCCAATGTATAAGTTAACTTATCCTATATTTTGAAAATATCGACTGACTTATAAAAACTTGGCTAATCGAAATAATTTTTTTTGTCCATTTAAATGTAGCTTTCTATATAAAAGTATAGATTTTGTGAATAAATATATACTAGTAATCGGCTATAATAAGAAAATATTATCTAAATATGTAATATTAAATGAATTTAAACCAATTTAAATGATCTGACTCTTACAATACGAGATGACTGAGATAAGTCAATTCTGACTTACTATCAAATTATCTTCTAATTAATGTATTTGTCAATCAGTATGCGATAATGAGAACAAAAAAAGGTACAAAAATGACATATAAGGGACTCGATGGCCGCATCAATCTATACAATCCACACGTGGAAACAGGTCAAAGAAGTGCAGCTCAAATGTGGATTGAAAATGGTCCACACGATTTGCGCAATAGTCTTCAAGCTGGATGGATGGTAAGTCATCAATTATTTTAACAAGTTATATGTATTTATTTGTTTCATCCATATTCAAATTATATTTGATTTTTCATTAAAATTTGGAATGAAAACATTTTAGATTTAAAACATTGGGTTAGACATAACTAACATGTAATTTCACAGGTGGCACCAGGATTATTTGTTGACAATAGAACTCGATTATTTATATATTGGACAGTAAATTTAATATAGTTCTAGTTTTAAATTATTTTTTAATAAATTTAATACATGTTAAATTTGACTAATAGATTTGAATTTTTTTTTTTTTTTAAATATATATAGGCAGATGGTGGTAATAAAACAGGTTGTTTCAACCTTCTTTGCAATGGCTTTGTGGAAGCTACTCCAACGCATCATATTGGAGGACTTATACTTCCAGTCTCTCAACTTTTCGGAACTCAATATTTCATTAAATTGCTGATATTTCAGGTAATTTAATCCTAATCTACACCTTATGACCACATCAATTCTTTTTCTCCTTTGCATGCAATGCTCTTAATTATTATTGTTCCTATTAGTCTCATTTATACGTTCTGAAATCATTCATCTTATATAAATAAATAATTAATAATTATTTTATTTTATCTATTATATAATTTGATTTAAGGGTGTCAACAAATAGATCTCCATTCCAGTTCTGTTCGACTTATCCCAGAACTAAAACCGATCTAAAATATTGGTTCCAATTTTGGCCTTACAAATACACATTACCCAATTGGGAATCCATTATATATTTTTTGAATTAAAAAAAATAAAATTCATGTTGAGTCGTGATTCCCCACGTGGCACATTCAGTTGACTCTCCTGATGTGACAAATTCGAGATACACGCGATTCTCTCAGGATATACTTTTTATGGGGAAGTGCAATTTTGTATCCTGAGGTGTACAGATCTATGGTTCCTGAACTTGTCCCATCAGGAGAATCGATTGAGTGTGTCACGTAAGGTATAGTCAGATTATCACGATTCTTTGTTATCAATTGATACAAATAATGAATTCTTCAAGAAAATCAAACCTTTGAAATAAAATTAGGATTTGGAGGTGAAGATATAAACTTGGGTTATTGGGAGAAGGAATTACTACCACAGTTAGTTGGAGGTGCTTCGTACGTTGCTTGGGGAGGGCTGACAAAGGGCACGTCAAGAGAAAAGAATCTGCCGATGGGGAGTGGAAACTTCCCTAATAATCCCTATTTTAAGGCAAGTTTTTAAAACGAATTCTTATTGTTAATGCAGCTAATGACATGGTAAATCCTGAAGACTTAGAAAAATATGTAGACTTCACTTTGTGCCATAACGTGAAAGATTATGGGTACCAAAACTGGGGAGGGTGGGGACGTATGTTATTATTTGGAGGGCCTGGAGGAAAATGTGCAGACTGAGACAAAGCTAGTAAATTTGCAATAAAAATAAGCTTATGTTGGGAAGCAAAATAAAGTATTTCATTATGTAATAATGTGTATTATTAAGTGGATTTTTTTTTTTTTTTTTGAATCTTCAATTCTTTTTTCCTTTCATTGAGATTTATGATTGATCTCAGTTTATGCTTGAATTGGCTTTCAGTCAATTTTGAATCAAGTGAAGTCGACATGATTGAATTTCGAGATGACTCATCCTGAACGTAATGGAACCAATTTGAAAATTTGACCAAGTCACCATGTCAAATTGGCCTAGTCGACTTGAAAATTCCACGAGTTGGATCAGAAATTCACATAGTTATTTGATTATATTTAATACTTTTGTGGAGAGAAAAATAAATGTTGTTATTTATTTTTAAAAATGTCATTCAGTAAGTCAAGCTGTTAGACAAAAAAACAGGGGAGAAGGTGTCCTACTAACTAGAATTTTCTACTAGGGAATTATCTATTTCTTCCTTATGGTTGTGTGGGATTTGATGGTTAAGGTTGGTTGACCTAAACTGGTTGGTAAATGCATCAATGTAGTGTCTTTAAAATACAGATTAGTGCCAATTAAGAGTCAACAATCATCATCAAAATCTAATTATGTCAGAGATTTTTTTTTATCAAATAACTAAAGTTTGTTCCTCCATTCAATTCTGGACAATATAATTTTTCTTTGGAATATTAACAAAAGGATCTATCGATGATAATTTGGGGAATTGACTTGAATCGATGTAGACTAAATTGGATTGCCAACTTAATATTACTTGATACCAATTAGTTAAGTACTCAATTATCCATTAATTGCTTACAAACAAAATATATTAATGATGTCTCTTAATCAACCTCGATATACTTCTATTAACATGTCTTCAATCATCTTCAAACTCCTCCTATCAAACCTCCAATTCATACAAATAATCATATAAGTAAACTAATTAAGAATATTAGTAAATAATGTTCAAGTAAAGAATTGTAGTCAACTTTTTTATGGATAATCCTTAAAGACAGGGGACCAGGCCCGTATATGGGCTTTGCCCAGTCCATAGACCATGGTATTGTCCAAGGATTAGTCCGGGGGCACATGCAATGCCCTCACATCACATGCATCGGGTAAGTGTGGGTGCGCCCTCGCAGGTGGTCCCTAAGAAATTAATGCTCATCATGTTGGGTATCAAACTCATGACCTACGAACTTTTACTGTTTATCGATTCAAAATTGCCATTGAGTCAACCCCTCGAGGTTGAATTATAGCCACTTTATTGTCGATTAGGTAATGACCCACTAACATAAGGAGGATTTTTGCAACATCTCATCTTGTGACCAAATTCCTTGCATTTAGAACGTCTCATAATGTAACTAATATCGAAACTCTATGTTTAAGGACAATTATTTCACCTATGCTTTTCATTAGTACCATCACTTCGATGATCAAATTGTGCAAATTCCATCGTTTCATCTTCACTTGTGTTGGGCTAGTAATACTCGATCTTCTCTTATTATAATGGTGAAAGATAAACTTTATTTTCTTAATTTTTTTATTATTATTATTACAAAATCATGCATCTAACTATGTATAATTAGGGGTGCAACTTGATTCGGTTTGAAGCCAAATTAGAATCGAAGTGAGAACCAAACCAAACCAAATTGCCATAGAACCAAACCAACCCGAATCGAGTTAAGTTCGGTTCACTTCTGTATATTTTTAATAAAAATAAATAGATATGAATATGAAATCTTATATAATAAGTCATTTATCCATCAATAAAAAAAATTCATTAATGTATCCATTCGAAAAAAAAAAAAAAGTCAATAGTTTTTTCATAAATTAAAAAAAGTCATTAATCCCATCCAACCAAAAAATGTCATTAATCTATCCATAAAAAAATAATCAATTTATTCATAAAAAATGGGTACAATTTTTAAATAGATTAATAATATTTATTTATAATTTTATTAATATAAGAATTCCATTCTCAGTTTGGTTCGGTTCTTACAAGACATGAACCAAGAATCAAATCTTCATGATCGATTCTCTATTTTGTTAACCCAGAACTGAACCAAAGTATATTATAAATTGAACCAAACCAATCCAAAGCTCTTGGTTTGGTTAATTCTCAATTCGAACTAGACCAACTTGCACCTCCTACATATAATACACATACATACAATATAATAATTGACCAATGTGATGGGGTAAGCCTTGTAAGGCCCACCCATGTTAAATATGCTAGACAATTTTGAATCTGACCCTACCTTTGCTGGCTGAAGATCATGATCTTAAACCTTATTCCTTCAACCCTAAAAATTGGGTTATGGCCATATGGAGTTGGTAATGATACCCAACTCCTAGAGTACAGGATCGGGACATAATTGATAGTTAGTCCGTTTATTAACGTGGAAACGGACGCCTGTTCTTTATGGCGTATATAATCTAGTTATTAGTTATTAGTTAGGAGACCTAAGCGTTTCCTCGTTAGTCTCGTCGCTTTAAGTAGTAGTTCAACACTTCAACTTCCTTTCGTCTACTTTTAGCTTTTCTCGTTCGATTAAAATATCCAAAATGCCCTTACAGATACAAGTTGGCGCCAATGAATGTACAAATTATTAATAAATAAAATTAAGAATATCCAATTCCAAGCTTGAATAAAAATTTAATTGGTATATACTGATGGTTAAAAGACTCGGTTGACTAGTATAAAACTGAACACTCTTTGCCTCGACTAGAAATTGGTTCGAATGTGTTGATCTTATGAAGAGTTGTGATAATATGACTCACCAGGTGGCAACTCAAATGACTACATGACGTGATAAGTTTGGATATCGTAGATCTGTATGCATTGGGATACACAATTGCACTTCCCCTTAACAAATGTGTCTCGAGACGTACAAATCTACGATTTTCAAACTTATTCACGTCATGGAGTCATTTGAGTATACCACCTAGTGAGTCATATTATCAAGACTCTTTTATGAAAGATTTGAGATGGGTTTTGCAAGACTAAGATCACATCTCCTTCTTACTAATTCGAGTTGACTTGTGAGTTGTAGACTTGACTCGATGGACTTAGCCTTAGACAGGCAGGCATTCAAACTTTTTTTTGGCCACAATAGAATAAAGGGCCAGGCCCAATTGATAGCCTTACTCTCATATATTAACTCCCGACTAAATAAGCAACCTAAGATATTTTCATGAAATATACTTTCTTTACCTCTTAACCTCATTACGTCGAGACATCCAAAAACATGATCCAATGCAATAGGGATGTAGATGACAAATTCTAAGAACATTAAATTTTCTTTTTAAAGAATCGTTGTCCCGCATACATATTTGGATGAAATCTATGGGGCTGTGGTATTAGATTAATTGCCAATTTGGTAATCCCTATGGGGCCACCACTAGAAAGATTTGAAATCTTATTAAGTCAACCAAACCTGACTATTTTCATAGATAACACAAGGGCATTCGTGTAAACTTCAAAAAAATCATAAATTTAAAAAAAAGAAAGAAAATAGACAGACAGTTAGTTCGGCCACCAATAAATCAAGAATCTCTCAATGATTAAACACACGGAAGAATCTTCCAAACTTTTAAGTTTAACATCATTCATTGTCGTGTGTATCGCTCTTAAGTCTTATCGTACTCAACTTTATCGTAAAGTTTTCCTCCATTTCCCTCCTAATCCTTCTTCATTCCTTCCTTGCCCATCATACCAAATCTCCATGTTTCCGTTTTTCAGTTATTTCTCCCTCCTCATCCTTCCCCTTCTCCTTCTCTTTCTTTCCCAACCTTGCTTTTCCGCCACAACTATACCTGTTTTACCCAGAAATGATAACGCCACTTGGAGCAGTTTTGAGAGGTTCCTCGATATCGAGAGAGGTAGCGAAGTCTTCGGCATGTCCGAACTCAAAAATTACTTTCATCGATTCGGATATCTCACAATACCCGACACAAAAATATTCACCGATATATTCGATGCCAGCTTCGAATCGGCTCTTCTACAATACCAATCAAAACTTGGGTTACCCATCACGGGAAAGCTAGACTCCACCACCCTTTCGGAGATTATGTCGCCGAGGTGTGGTGTAAGTGATACGTCACATGTATTACATACGACACAGCACTTCACATACTTCCCGGGGCAACCGAGGTGGACTCGATCAACTCCCATGACGCTTACTTACGCATTATCACCCAATAATTCCATCGACTATTTAAAATCTTCGGATATAAGGAACGTCCTTCAACGAGCTTTTGTTCGGTGGGCTAATGTTATACCAGTAAATTTCACTGAGATTGAAGATTATGGGAAAGCTGATATCAAGATTGGGTTCTATCGTGGAGATCATGGTGATGGAGAGCCGTTCGATGGGGTTCTTGGTGTGCTTGCACATGCTTTCACACCAGAAAGAGGTAGGCTTCATCTTGATGCAGCTGAGACATGGGCTGTTGATTTTAAATCCGAGAAATCAAGGGTAGCCGTTGATTTGGAATCAGTGTTGACCCATGAAATTGGCCATGTACTAGGGTTGGGCCACACATCGGTTAAGGAAGCAGTGATGTACCCTAGCGTGAGCCCTAGGATTAAGAAATCGGACTTGAAATTGGATGATGTGGAAGGGGTTCAAGCTCTCTATGGGTCAAACCCTAATTTCAAGTTCGATTCTTCCTTAGTATCTGATACTACTTCTAATCAATCCGTTGGATTAAGAGCCAAATGGTCTATGTGGGCCATTTCTGTGTTAGTTTTGATATTGTGTTTTTCTTTTGTATAATTATTATAATTTTTTTTTAAAAATATTTCCATACTTTTTTTTTTTTTTTTAACACAATTATTTACAATTCAATGGGAAAAAAATATTTATTACTCTGGAATCGTATTTTAAACAATGGCTTCTTTCATTTTACTTGTAATTGTGTTCCTTTGAATAAGGTCCATTACTTGGGAATGTTGGATTTTGATTACGCGCGGTTGATTGGAAAATTTTGAAGTGCATGTTGTTGAATATTATGTTCTCTTATGTAAGAATAATGCTAAAGTGACGTAAGATTGTTCCTCATATCTTTGATCATCATAGCTCATATTCAACTTGTCTATGTGTTGATTTGATGCATCAAGAGTTAGGGTTCGTCTATAGAGTTTAGGTTCGACAATGGTTCTAACATTGAAATTGAATCTCGAAGTTGGTATTAATGTGGAAGCAAACTTTTTTTTTTTCATATCAAATCTTTATTAAAACTACAAATAATCATAATAATGCAAAATTTTGTATGAAATCTAAACATTATGTCATAGGTTTGTACGAAACCTATGATTATGCCTTAGGTTTTTTCCAAAACATAAAATCGATGAGGTTCAATACTAAATTTACTAATTGATTTCCTAAAATCATTCTAAATGTATGCACAATCACCGAATCGACAATTTATTATAAAATCCTTCTTTAGGAAAGATAAAAATTAATAAAAGAAATCCTTATTACCTAGATTATTTGTGACAATAAATTTTGAGTGAGGAAATCGTCGAAACTCCCTCAAAATAAGATCAAAATGGTCAAAACGATAGTGAATCTGCTTTTGAGATGGAGAACTCTTAAGAGGGAGTGAAAAACGACTCAAGAGAGTTGAAAAAAGTTGATTTGGTATGATGATGAGTGATTCCAACAGTTTTATTGTCAATTTTTAGTTTTTAACATAAATCCCCCAAAAAATGATTTTAATTCTAAAAGAGACTTTGTCAATGCTGAGCATGATCACTTCAAAGTAATATTTCAATGTATGTCAATCAATTGAACCTCAACTATTACAATGGTGTCAACTTAACTTTTGAAATGCATCATGTGCATAAAATGTGTCATTCATCACATAAATTTTGAGAGTTGCTATTGGCACACCAACTTTTACTAATTACACCCCAACAAAAAATAATGAAAATAAGTGAATGTGATGTAATAAGTAAAAATTGATGTGTCCATAGTTTTTTAGCTAGATTTATAGTTTTTTGGGGTTTAAAAGTTTATTTGAGCCTAAATATAATTGTAAACACCTACTGAAATTGTTTCAATGAGTGCTATAATGTTGAGATCATCATTTGAGCCAAACTTTGCAATGTTTGAAGATGGTGTTTTAATATTTAATTGTAGTGTGATAAATAATTTAAGACATTGGGGTGTAACAAGTAAAAGATGGTGTTTTAATCTTTAAAAATAATTTCTACAAATTTCAGATAAATTGCATTACAATCGAAGTTCGTCGATTTTATATATTGGATACGTACTACCTTGACATATAATTATAAATCGTCGAACATCAATTTCATTTACAATTCATCTTCAACCAAAATACAAAAGAACACAATGTGAAAAAAGCTCAAATTTGACAGTTCTAGGCCATCAAATTTCATAAAATTCGATAGACCAAAGTATCGAATTTTTCATTGTCAATTTTTTTTTTTCGATAGGTCAAAATTGTCAAATTAACGAAGGATGGGAAAAATTCGACAATTCTAAGCCATAAAAATCTAAGAACATCAAGAATTTCAACTGTCATTGACCATCAAAATTCAATTTCTAAAATTTGTGGGCCTTGGCCCGTCAATTTTTTCTATCAAAATTTTCAGTTTTCACATAGTGGAAGCTATAAAAATGGAGCAAACAATTTCATTTGTTTTAGAACATAATTAACCTTGGTATTTTGTTTGAAAAAATAAAAAAAGATAAAGAAGTATTCCTATATGAAAAATCTCTTTTTCTTCGTTTCTCAAGAAATAATAGAATGTGATAAGGAGTCAATTCTACCCTCTTCTTCTTCTTCTTCTTCTTTGTTTCTTGAGGATATTCCAAACAATCCAAGATATCAGACATGGTAAAAAAAGAGATGAAGAGAAATATGGTTCTTTGCCCTCTTTGATTCGATCTAGAGTGTTGAAGACAAGGGATGTGTTTGAAAATACTAAAAAGTTAATAAAATGGCATTTTAGTCCATTCACACCAGTTATTGTAGCATTTCGACCTTTTTTTCATATTAAAAACAAAAATGGTCTGCTTTTACAATAAACCTAAACCTATGTCTTAACTCCTAAAACCATTAATTTATCCATAAAAAATTATTAGACTATGTTTTAACTCCTAAAATATTTCATACTAAATTTTTTTATTTATTAAATAAGATTCGTTCTCGGTTTAGTTTGGTTCTATAAAAGTCTTGAACCAAGAATCAAACCAAATTTACTAGTTCCCCATTCTTTAAATTGGAATTAAATCGCAACTTGCAAACCAAACTAACCCAAAACTATCAATTTGGTTCAATTCTCGATTTGAAGTAGACCAAGTTGCACCCCTAATTGAAAATTTGAAATAAAATAACAAATATGACAAAACAATCGATACTCATAAGAGTTGTGGTAATATGACATGATAGGTGACATACTCAAACGATTCAATGCCGGCCCTAGTTGAAAACTAGAAATAAAATTTTAAATGTGACAAAACAATTGCTACTCATGAGAGTGTGATAATATGACATGATAGGTGATATACTCAAATGACTCAATGGCAAGTTCAAGTACCGTAAATCTTTACACCTCGAGAAACACTTATACGGTACCCGAACTTGACCATGTCATAGTCGTTTGAGTATGCCACTTGGAGAGTCATATCATTAGGACTCCAATTATAATGGTAATTTTGGCCACGTAAATGACTCTTATGGCCACGTAGGAGTGATTGATTCAAGTATATCCACGTGTGACATTTGTTTTCACATGTCTTAAAGTAACTAACGGACATCATGGAAGAAGTTGATTCCGTGAAATGCATAGCGTCGATTGTAACGTCATACGCGTGAAAGAGCGTGAGATACGTTATAATTCATCAATTTCGAATTACTCCGAACCAAGAGGTTCGTTTCAACTTCCCAATCCTCACTTTCTAATTTTCGACATTTCCGAACCTAACTTTCTAATTTCGAACCCCGAACTCCGAACCAAGACTCCTTTTGTTCTCTATAAAAAGCCCAAATGGGTACCCCAATCAGAAGTCACAGTAACGAGAGAGAGAGAGATCAGTTTAGAGGCATTTAGCATCTTTATCAGAGTCACTTTAGCGAGAGTTAGGGTTTCGAATCGAGCTTCTGCTAGCCAACAATGGTGGACCGCACAGAGGATTCGATTTCCAATTGGAGAAGGTAATGGAGAGAGCCTTCAAGATCACGATTCGTTCTCCTTCGATTTAGATTACGAAAAAAAGCCTTCGTCTCCATCATCCGCGAAATAAGTGATTTAAGGGCTATTCGGGAGACAGAAGCAAGGTTTTAAGCGGAGGAAAATGTACAAAACCCTCTTCGATTTTTCTCAATTTCGCTGTATGTGTGTAGTATGCAAGCCACCTTGTTGAGTAGAGAGGAAATAGTGAAAGTTGGCGTCAGTTTCTAGGCAGTTTTGGCATCGTTATCAGTCTTTTTGGCGAGAGTTAGGGTTTCGAATTGAGCTTCTGCTAGCCAACAATGGTGGAGCGCACAGAGGATTCGGTTTCCAATTCGGGGTCGTTGGTGGATACGATAATGGAGAACCTTCAAGATCACTATTCGTTCTCCTTCTACTCCTTACGAGAAGAAGCCTTCGTCTCCATTATCCACGAAATAAGTGATTTATGGGTTGTTTCGGGAGACAGAAGCCTGTGCACAAGGGTTTGGGCAGATAAAAATGTACGGACCATTCTTCGATCTTTCTCCATTTCTCTTTAAGCCACCTTGTTATTGTACTTTATTGATCCAAATTAAACCTGAAATCAAATCTCTAATCCAATTTAATCTAATCTTTCGTCCAGAAACCATTAGAGTAGAGAGGAAATAGTGAAGTTGGCGTCAATTGTTCTTCCTATATGTGGGGGAAGCTCAATTTCTTCTGGGGTCCCTCAGTTCTCCAAATTACTAAGGTACCCCCTCTTTTCCATTAATTTTTTTTTATATACAGAAATCTCCCTCAATTCCATTACTTGATTTTTAATTCGATGATCTCTTCTCTAGATCTTGTAGATGTTATAGAACAGAACAGAAAGAAATTGCATTGAACAGGATATGACTTTCAGCTGCACATAGTCATTTTGCAGTCAGAAAACTTTAGAATTCTCTATAACTATAACATAAACATTATTGGACCATCTAGATTTTTCCGGAGTAGTACATACTGCTCAAACACTCTCTGAACCTTTTCAGAAGTTTCCAACCTCTTGAGAACTTGTGAGAGTGGAAAAATCTCAAGTTGAACAATAAACCTATGATATTTGGTTAGTTTTAAATTGACAGCATTGAACAATATCTAGTAGATATTATAGAACAGAACAGAAAGAAATTGCATTTATATAATTGATTGATCTGCTTTTCTCTGTTCTTTTGACTATTTTGATTCTGTTTTGTCGGATTTTGTGTAGTGGGCTGCATTTGGGCCTAACTTAATCATTATTAATTGGAAGACCTTGGTATACTATTGAGTTTCTTATTCATCGATGTCTGGAAAATTGGTAAAAATCGGGTTGATATATATATAGAGAGAGAGAGCTGCTATTGGCACCTCAAATTTTCCTAATTACACCCCAATTAAAAATAAATATAATTAATAAATGGTTGAGAATAAAAAGGTTGGGGTGCTAATAGAAGCTCTCTCTTGTTTTTTTTTTTTTTGGGTGTTATTTCTGGTTTTAGGGTTTAAGATTTTATATGAGCCTAATCATAGTTGTAAACAACTACTGGAATTGTATGAACAAGTGCTATAATGTTGAGATAATAATTTGAGCCAAATCTTTGTAATGTTTGAATGGGGTGTTTTAATCTTTAATTGGGGTGTGATAAACAATTTAGGGAATTGGGGTTGTAATAATTTATTGCATTGATAACTTTATAGTACATTATGTTGGTTGGAGTTTTATCGCTGATAGATTAATTTTAATTTAGTTATTTTTCTAATTGAGGAATATCATGAGACTTGGATATACGAATGGTACTTGAACCACCTTCTTGAGAGTGAGATCGAATGAAGGCTATTTAGAGAATTTGTTTGAAGTGACATTGATTAGCTTGTAACGAGTATACACGTGTGCATGACATACATTAATAACATAATCTGGAAAATAGCTCAACATTTGGTTTAGGATGGATAATCATAAACACATTTCTAAGTAGTACTTTTCTAAAATCTAGCATCTGCTTTCTTTAAATGGTCAGACTGCTAAAATATAAATTTCTACATTGAACATGATATTACTTTCAGATGCATGGTCGTTTTGCAGTCAGAATCAATCGTTTGTTACCTAATTTCCTTGTTTGTGAATTGGACTGTTGTATTGCGTTGTAGCACCTCGTTTTATATTTGATAGATCTAGTTGTCCCTTTCATTTGTTCTCTTACCCTGATTTCTTCAAATTCTTTTATAATATTTTGGGTTTTATTAGTTACCATGTCTTTATTATAGCTCTTACTAACTATATAATGTGATGTAACTTATCTTAGGCTTGGATCATTTCCATGGGAAAATTATTGAGAACTATTCCCTTGATGTGATTGCACTGGCAGTAGAGATACCAAGATATATTGCTGCACTCAAAAATGTTGAAAGCACTTGTAGTAGTTATGGATTACGTATCATTGGCGCATTATCTAATCACAGGTATTTCACTTTCCTTTTACCTATTCTTGTGTTTTTTATGCATCTATCTATTGTTTGTAGTTTAATGAGCAGTTCTAATTTTTTTCCTTTAATA
Source organism: Akebia trifoliata (assembly GCF_017979445.1). Taxonomy (NCBI): domain Eukaryota; kingdom Viridiplantae; phylum Streptophyta; class Magnoliopsida; order Ranunculales; family Lardizabalaceae; genus Akebia; species Akebia trifoliata. The sequence goes on from NW_028236846.1 coordinate 155,366, forward strand.
TAATCTCGTCTTCTATTCTTCTCAATGATATGGGTGTAGTTAAGAATTGGCCGTTGATTTGGTTGACTTGCCAGGCATGTATGATTTGTTACATCATGTTCACAAATCACTGAGTTTCTCTTGGTGACATTCATAACTTAATTGAAGTGCGTCAGTTTCTTTTTTAGCATTGGGCTCCATAGTTTTTAAAGCATCCTATATTAGTTTCTTTCATGTTTCCAAATATTACAATTTTATTTGTAAAGGGAGATATTGAGTGCAAGTGTGTACCTCGCTAATGTTTTCAACAGATTTAGTGTTATAATGACATGCTAATGTTTTCAAAAGCTTTCTTATTTCCTTTTTGAAGCATTCAATTTTCTAATTTTTGAGATTTTCTAAAATGGTAGATTTCTCATTTCAATTTCTAATGATATTTTGCAAGTGTTTTTTGTCACCATTTCTTTAGTTTTTAAAAGCATTGTTATTTTCCAAATTGAAAGAATCCGAGTTTCTCCTTCTCAGATTTTTCAAAAATGTTAGATTCTCCTCTTTAGTCTAATGTTCTTTCAGTAGTTAGTTAACATTTTCTTATTTTTCAAAATTTTGTTATTTCACTTTGACAAGCTTTCAAGTTTCTTATTCTAAGACTTTTGAAAAAGGTTAAGTCCGCCATTTGACTTCCAATATTCTTACAAAACTTTAAAAGGTACCCATTCTCTATTTTTCAAAAGTTTTGTTGTTTCACTTTTGAAAGCATTTGAGTTTCTCCTTCTGGGATTTTTGAAATGGTAGATTCCTCTTTTAGAAGTGCCAGTGTTGTCTTATATATAGATATATATAATTTTTTTAAAAGAAAATGTTGTTTCTCTTTTACATTCATTCAAGTTCCTCCTCCTAGGATTCTTAAAAATTGAAGAGTTCTCTTTTTGAATTCTAATGTTCTTTCAAGAGTTTCAATGTCACCAATTTTCATTTTTTAAAAGTTATGTCGTTTCTCATTTTAAAGCAATCAAATTCCTCCTGAGATTTTCGAAAATGGTATAGATCTCCTTCTGAGTTGTAACTTTTTTTAAAATTGTCAAAGTTATGTTTCATTATCTTTCAAATGCTTAGTTATTTCCATTTCAAAAACTTAGTAGTTTCTCTTTTAAATTCATTTAAGTTCCTTCTCATAAGATTTTTGAAAATGGAAGAGTTGTCTTTTTGAGTTCTAACGTTCTTTCAAAAGTTCCAGTGTTAACTAATTTCCTTTTGTAAAAAGTTATATTGTTTCTCGTTTTAAAGCAATCGAGTTTCGTTTTCCGAGATTGTCAAAAATGGTATATATTTCCTTTTGAGTCACAACCTTTTTTATAATTGTCAAAGTTATGTTTCCTTATCTTTCAAATGCTATCTATTTCCCTTTCAAAAGCATTCGGATTTCTCCTAGATTCTCTATTCGAGTTGCAACATTTTTCAGAAGTGTCAATGTTGCCCTTTCTTTACTTTTAAAAACATGTGTTCTTTTCTTTTGTAATCATTAAAAAAATTCCTTCTGAGATTTTTCAAATTGGTTGATTTCTCCATTCTAGTTTATATAGTTTTAACCTTTATATTTTAAAAGCTCGCTTGTTTCCCTTTAGGAAACATTTGATTTTCTCTTTTTGATATTTTCTGACATGGTAGTATTATCCTTTGAGGTTCTAACAATCTTTCAAAATTGTTTTTTCACCTTTTCGTTATTTTTCACAAGAACTTTTATTTTCCAATTGAAAGCATTCGAATTTCTCCATCTCAAATTTTCAAAAATGTTCGATTTATTGTTTTGAGTCCAACGTTCTTGGGAAGTGTCAGTGTTACCTCTTCCAATTTTTTCTTAGAACTTTGTTTCCCATCTAAAAACATTCAAGTTTCTCATTCTAAGCTTTTCGAAAAAGGAATAGCTCTCCTTTCAAGTTCCAATGTTCTTTCAAAAGGTTAAAAAATATCCATTCTTTATATTTCAAAAGTTTTGTTGTTTTACTTTTGAAAGTAGTTGAGTTTCTTCTTACGAGACTTTTAAAATGGTAGATTTCCCCTTTATAGTCCAATGTTCTTTTAGAAGTGTTAGTGTTACCATTTCTTTGTTTATAAAAAGCTTTTTGTTTCTCTTTTAAATTCGTTCACGATCCTCCTATTAAGATTTTCAAAAATGGAAGAGTTGTTTTTTCGAGTTTGAACGTTCTTTCAAAAGTTTCATTGCTACCCATTTTCTATTTTTCAAAAGTAATGTCGTTTCTCGTTTTAAAGCAATTGAGTCTTAAAAATGGTATAGGTCTCCTTTCGAGTGACAATGTTTATTTAAACTGTGAAAGTCATTTTTTATCTTTCGAACGCTTTGTTATTTCCCTTTTGAAAACATTTTGTTTTCTCTTTCTTAGATTTTTTAAAATAATAAATTCTCTATTCGTTTTTTTACTTTTAAAAAGTTTTCTTTTCCTTTTTTGAAATCGTTAAAGTTTTTCCTTCTAAGATTTTTGAATTGGTTGATTTCTCCTTTCTTGTTAAAACATTTTTTTTACAAATGTCAGGTTTACCCATTATTTTTTAAAAGCTTGCTTATTTCCTTTTGAAAACATTCAATTTTCTCTTTTTAGTATTTTCTACAATGGTAGAGTTTTCCTTGAAGTTCTAACAATCTTTCAAAAGTGTTTTTTGTCACACTCTCTTTTTATTTCAAAAGAATTTTTAATTTACTATAAAAAGCATTCAAGCTTCTCCTTTTCTAATTTTTAAAAATGTTAGGTTTACCCTTTCAGGTGGAATGTTCTTTCAGATGTGTTGGTATTACTTTTTTCTTATTTTCCAAATCCTTGTTTCCCTTTTAAAAACATTCAAGTTTCTCATTCTAAGTTCTTTCAAAAAGGAAAAGTTCTTCTTTCGAGTTCCAACGTTTTTTAGAAGTTACCAATACTTTATATTTCGAAAGTTTCCGAGTGTCCTCATTTGAGATGTTTGAAATGATACCTTTCTCCTTTATAGTTCCACGTATTTTTAGAATTGTTCTTGTTATTTTTGGAAAACTTTATTGTTTCTCTTCTAAATTCATTTTAGTTTCTCTTCCTAAGATTTTTGAAAAAAGAAAAGTTGTCTTTTCGAGTTTGAACATTCTATCAAAACTTTGAATGTTAACCATTTTCTATTTTTTTACAAGTTTAAGTCATTTTTCGTTTTAAAGTAACTGAGCTTTTCCTTCTAAGATTGTTGTACATATCTCCTTCTTAGTCCCAACATTTATTTAGAATTGTCAAAGTTATTCTTTCTTTGCTTTTCAAACGTTTTATTGTTTCACTTTTTAAATTATTCTGTTTTGTATGTCTAAGATTATCGAAAATAGTAGATTCCCCATTCATGTTCCAACATTTTTAAGAAGTGTCAATTGTACCGTTTCTTCACTTTTAAAAACTGTCATTTTCTCTTTTGAAAGCAGTGAAATTTTTTCTATTTTAAATTGGTAGATTTATCCTTTCTACCATTCTTTAATTTTTGAAAGCTTGTTTATTTCCCTTTTGAAAACATTTGATTTTCACTCTTTTGTATTTTCTAAAATGGTAGTGTTCTCCTTTGAAGTTTTAACGGACTTTTAGAAGTGTTTTTTCTCCCTTCATTTTTAAAGAATTGTTATTTTCCAAATTAAAGTTTTCGAGTTTCTCCATCTTCGAATTTCAAAATATTTAGATTTCTCCTTTCGAGTCTAGCGTTCTTCTTGCTTACTTTTATAAAACTTTGTTATTTCACTTTGAAAAGCGTTCAAGTTTCTTATTCTAGGATTTTCATAAAAATTTAACTTTTCCTTGCAAGTTCCAACTCTCACGGTCCAACGTTTTTGAAATTTTTTATTTTCCTTGAAATTTATTGAATGTTCTTTCAAAAGTTTCAATGTTACCCATTTTCTAATTTTCCAAAGTTTTATTGTTTGTCGATTTAAAGCAATGGAGTTTCACCTTCCGCGTCCCAATGTTTGTTTAAAATTGTCGAAGTTATCTTTTCATTATCTTTCAAACGCCTTGTTATTACCCTTTTGAAAGTATTCGGTTTTCTCATTCTAAGATTTTCAAAACTTGTAGGCAGTCTATTCGAGATCCATCAGTTTTCGAAGTGTCAATGTTGCCCCTTCCTTTAGTTTTAAAAAGCTTAGTCCTTTCTTTTTCTGAAATCATTAATGTTTTTCCTTCTACGTTTCGAAATTGGTCTATTTCTCCTTTCTAAACGGAACGTTTTGTTAGAAATGTTAGTTTTATCATTTATTTTTCAAAAGCTTGCTAATTTTTTAATTGATAATATTCTATTTTCTCTTTTTGATATGTTCTAAAATGGTAGATTCTCCTTTGAAGTTCTAAAAGTGTTCAAGAAATATTTTTTAAAACCCTTTCTTTATTTTTAAAAGAATTTTATTTTCCAATTTAAAATATTTGAATATCCCCTTCTCAAATTTTCAAAAAATGTTAGATTTATTGTTTCGAGTCTAGCGCTCTTTTGAGTGTTAGTGTTTACTTTTTTTTTATTATTATTATAAAATTTTCAAAACTATTACATGCATTCAAGTTTCTTGTTCTAAGATTTTCGATAAAGGAAGAATTCTCCTTTCGAGTTCCAACGTTCTTTCAAAAGCTTTAAAAATATCTATTCTTTATATTTCAAAAGTTTGTTGTTTCTCTTTTAAAAGAAATTGAGTTTCTCTTAGTGTGATTTTTGAAATGGTAGAATTTTCCTTTATTGTCCAACGTTTTTTTAGAAGTGTTAGTGTTACCATTTCTTTGTTTTTAGTAAACTTTGTAGTTTCTCTTTTAAATTCATTTGATGTTCCTCCAAAGATTTGTCTTTTCTAGTTCTAAGGTTCTTTCAAAAGTTTTTGTATTGCCCAATTTCTTTTTTTCAAAATTTATGTATTTTTCATTTTAAAGCAATCGTATTTCTCCCTTTGAGATTGATCTTCTTCTAAGTTCCAATGTTTTTTTGTCAAACTTATATTTCATTATCTTTCAAATGCTTTGTTATTTCCCTTTTGTAAGCATTCAATTTTTTCCTTCTAAGATTTTCGAAAATGGTAGATTCTCTATATGAGTTGCAACATTTCTTAAAAGTGTCAATGTTTCCATTTCTTTCCTTTTAAAAAGCTTTGTTCTTTCCTTTTTTAATTTGCTAAACATTTTTTCCGTATGATATTTTCAAAATTGGTCGATTTCTCCTTTCTAGTTAAAATACTTTTTAGATTTGTCAAATTTTTACCCTTTCTTTATTTGAAATAGCTCGCTTATTCTCCTTTTGAAAACATTCAATTTTCCCTTTTTGATATTTTCTCAAATGGTAGAGTTCTCCTTTGATGTTCCAATCTTTCATAAGTGTTTTCGTTACCCTTTTTTGTGTTTCAAAAGAATTTTTTTCAATTGATAGCATTCAAGTTGTCTTAAAATTTTTTTTGTTAGATTTGCCCTTTCGAGTCTAATGCTCTTTTAGAAGTGTTTGTGGTACATTTTTGTTATTTTTTCAAAACTTTGTTGTTTCGCTTTGAAAAGCATTCAAGTTTCCCATTCTTTGATTTTCGAAAAAGATACCCCTTTCGAGTTCCAATGTTCTCTAAAAAATTCATATTCTTTATATTTCAAAAGTTTTGTTGTTTCTCTTTTTAAAGCAATTGAGTTTCTTCTTGTGAGATTTTTGAAATGGTAGATTTCTCTTTTATAGCCCAACGTTTCTTTTAGAAGAGTCGTCTTTTTGAGTTTTAACATCTTTTCAAAAGTTTGTCTTACCCAATTTGCTTTTCTCAAAAGTGGTGTTGTTTCTCATTTTAAAGCAATCGAGTTTATCCTTTTGAGATTGTCGAAAATGGTATAGTTCTCCTTCTGAGGTACAATGTTTTTTAAAATTGTCAATGATTTGTTTCATTATCTTTCAAATGCTTTTTCATTTTTCTTTTTAAAGCATTCACTTTTCTCCTTCTAACATTTTCAAAAATGGTAAATTCTCTATTCCAGCATTTTTCATAATTTTTAATGTTACCCTTTCTTTACTTTTTAAAAAGCTTTGTCATTTTGGCTTTTTAAAGCATTAAAGTTTTTCCATATAAGATTTTCGAAATTGGTCGATTTCTCTTTTCTAGTTAAACTGTTCTTCCAAAAAAGTCAATTTTACCCTTTCTTTAATTTCAAATGCTCGCTTATTTCCCAATTGAAAACATTTGATTTTCTTTTTTTGATATTTTCTAAAATGATAGAATTCTCCTTTGGAGATCTAAAAGTCTTCAAAAAAATGTTTTTTATAACCTTCCTTTATTTTTCTAAAGAATTTGTATTTCCCAAATGAAAATATTTGAATTTTTCCTTCTCAAAATTTCAAAAATGTAAAATTTATCGTTTTGAGTCTTAACGCTCTTTTAGAAGTTTCAATGTTCCATTTTTCTTATTTTTCCAAAACTTTGTTGTTTCCTTTTTAAAGGCATTTAAGTTTCTATTTCTAAAATTTTCAAAAAAGGAAGAGTTCTCTTTTCGAACTCTAACGCTCTTTCAAAAGTTTTAAAAGTACCCATTCTTTATGTTTCAAAAGTATTATCGTTTCTCTTTTAAAAGGAATTTAAGTTTCTCCTTGTGTGATTTTTGAAATGGTAGATTTATCCTCTATGGTCCAACGTTCTTTTAGAACCATTTCTTTGTTTTTTCTCTTTCAAATTCATTCAAGTTCCTCCTATGATTTTTGAAAATGAAGATTTGTTTTATCTAGTTCGAACGTTCTTTCAACAGTTCTAATGTTAGCCAATTTCCTTTTTTCAGAGGTTATGGTATTTCTCATTTTAAAGTAATTGAGTTTCTCCTTTTGAGTCACAACTTTTTTTAAAATTGTCAAAGTTTTGATTCAAATGCTTTGTTATTTCCGTTTTGAAAATATTCAATTTACTCCTAAGATTTTCTAAAATGGTAGATTCTCTATTAGAGTTCCAACATTTTTGTTTCAGATGCGTCAATGTTCCCCTTTCTTTACTATTAATAAGCTTTGTCCTTTCCTTTTTTTGAATTGTTTAACTTTTTCTTTTATGAGATTTTCAAAATTGGTCGATTTCTTCTTTCTAGTTAAATACTTAATAGAAATGTCAATTTTTCACCCTTTATTTTAAAAAATTCATTTATTTCGCTTTTGAAAACATTTGATTTTCTCTGTTTGATATTTTCTAAAATGGTAAGAGTTCTCCTTTAATGTTCTAACAATCTTTCAAAAGTGTTTTTCGTTAGCCTTTCTTTATTTCTCAAAACATTTTTTTTTCCTATTGATAGCATTCGAGTTCCCCTTTCTCAAATTTTCAAAATTGTTATATCTTCTTTGTCAAGTCTAATGTGTTGTCAAAAGTACCAATGTTACCTTTTTCTTATTTTTCCAAAACTATGTTGTTTCCCTTTGAAAATCATTTAAGTTTCACATTCTCCTTTCAAGTTCAAATGTTCATTCAAAGTTTCAAAAATACCCGTTCTTTATATTTCAAAAGTTTTGTTTTTTTCTCTTTTGGAAGAAATAGAGATTCAGCGTTCCCCTTTTCTTATTTTTTCAAAACATTGTTGTTACCCTTTAAAGGCATTCAGGTTTTTCATTCTATGATTTTCAACAGTAAGAGTTTTCTTTTTGAGTTGCAACTTTCTTTCAAAATTTTTGTTGTTTCTCTTTTAAGAGGAAATGAGTTTCTTGTTGTGTTATTTTTGAAATGGTAGATTTCTCTCATATAGTCCAAACATTCGTTTAGAAGAGTTAGTGTTACCATTTCTTTGATTTTTGATAACTTTGTTTTTTTTTTTTTATCTTTTAAATTCATTCAAGTTCCTCATAACATTTTCGAAAATTGAAGAGTTGTATTTTCTAGTTCTAACGTTCTTTCAAAAGTTTTAGTGTTACCCAAGTATAATTTTTCAGAAGTAATGGTATTTCTCATTTTAAAGCATTCAAGTTTCTCCTTTTGAGTCACAACATTTTATAAAATTGTCAAATTTTATGTTTTATTATCTTTCAACAAATACTTTGTTATTTCCCGTTTAAAAGCATTCAATTTTCTCCTTCAAATATTTTCGATTCGCCATTCGAGTTCCAACATCTTTCAAAGGTGTCAATGTTTTTGTTCTTTACTTTTACAAGCTTTGTCCTTTCCTTTTTCAAAATTGTTAAACTTTTTTCCTTGTGAGATTTTCAAAATTGGTTGATTTCTTCTTTTTAGTTAAAATACCTTTTGTAAAGGTCAATATTTTTTAACCTTTCTTTATTTTAAAAGCTTGCTTATTCCCCTTTTGAAAACATTTGATTTTCTCTTTTCGATATTTTCTAAAATGACAAAGTTCTCCTTTGATGTTCTAGAAATCTTTCAAAGGTGTTTTTTGTCACCCTTTCTTTATTTTTCAAAAGTATTTTTATTCTCCAATTAATAGCATTCAAGTTCCTCCATTTCAAACAATAGTTGAATTTTCCCTTTCTAATCTATCGTTTCAGAAGTGTTGGTGTTACCTTTTTTCTTATCCTCCAAAACTTTGTTGTTTCCCTTTACAAAGTGTTTAAGTTTTCATTTGATGATTTTCAAAAATGAAAGAGTACTACTTTTAGTTTCCTGTTCCAATGCTCTTTGAAAAGTTTCGAAAATACCCATTCTTTATATTTCAAAGGTTTTGTTGTTTCTCTTTTAAAAGCAATTGAGTTTCTCCTTCTAAAATTTTCAAAATTGTTGATTTCTCTTTTGTAATCCAACGTTCTTTTAGAAGTGTTAGTGTTACCATTTCTTTGTTTTTAAAAAGCTTTTGCTTCTCGCTTAAATTCATTCAAGTTCCACCTAATTTTTGCGTTTTAGGGTTCTTTCAAAAGTTTTTGCCTTAAACAATTTTCATTTTTCAAAATTTGTGTGGTTCTTCCTCTTAGTCACAATGTTTTTTTAAATAGTCAAAAGATATTTTTCGTTATCTTTCAAATGCTTTTTCATCTACCTTTAGAAAACATACACTTTTCTCCTTCTAAGATTTCCAAAAATGGTAGATTCTCTATTCTAGTTCCAACATGTTTCAGAAGTTTGAATGTTACCCATTTTTTACTTTTAAAATGCTTCGTTATTTCCTTTTTGTTTTTAATTCATTAAAGTTTTTCCATATAAGATTTTCAAAATTGGTTGATATTTTTTTTTATCGTTCTTTCGAAAAAGTTAATTATACCCTTTCTTTATTTTCATATGCTTGCCTATTTCTGAGTTGAAAACATTCATTTTTTTCTTTATTATATTTTCTAAAATGGTTGAGTTCTCCTTTGGAGTTCTAAAAGTCTTCACAGATCCTATCTTTATTTTTCAAATTTCTCTTTCTCAAATTTTTTTTAAATGTTAGATTTATCGTTTCAAGTCTAACACTCTTTTGGAAGTATCAGTTTTCCCTTTTTCTTATTTTTCCAAAACTTTGTCGTTTCCCTTTTAAAGACGGTCAAGTTTGTCTTTTTAAGCTTTTTGAAAAAGTAAGAGTTTTCTTTTTGAGTTGCAACTTTCTTTCAAAATTTTAGTTGTTTCCCTTTTAAAAGGAAACGAGTTTTTTTTTTTTTTTAAAGGAAACGAGTTTCTTCTTGTGTGATTTTTGAAATTGTAGATTTCTCTTCTATAGTCCAACATTTTTTTAGAAGTGTTAATTTTACCATTTCTTTGTTTTAAGAAATTTTTTTCTTTTCTTTTAAATTCATTCAAGTTCCTCATAAGATTTTTGAAAATCGAAGAGTTGTGTTTTCAAGTTCTAACGTTCTTTGAAAATTTTAGTGTTACCCTAGTTCTATTTTTCAAAAGTTATGATATTCCTCATTTTAAAGCATTCAGAGTTTCTACTTTTAAGTCACAATGTTTTATAAAATTGTCAAAGTTATGATTTATCTTTTAACAAATGCTTTGTTATTTCCTTTTTAAAAACATTTGATTCTCTCTTTTTTTTTTTTTTACGAAAATGGTAGATTCGCTATTCGAGTTGCAATATTTTTCAGAAGTGTCAATGTTTTCCGTTCTTTACTTTTAAAAAGTTTTTTTCTTTTCCTTTTTCTACATTGTTAAACTTTTTTCCTTATGAGATTTTTGAAATTGGTTGATTTCTTCTTTCTAGTTAAAATACCTTTTAGAAATGTCAATTTTTTACCCTTTCTTTATTTTAAAAGCTCCCTTATTTCCCTTTTGAAAACATTTGATTTTCTCTTATTTATATTTTCTAAAATGGTAGAGTTCTCCTTTGATGTTCTTAAAATGTTTTAGAAGTGTTTTCTGTCACCCTTTCTTTATTTTATAAAAGAATTTTTATTCTGCAATTAATAGCATTCAAGTTTTCTCCTTATCAAATTTCCATACATGTTTGATGCAGTCCAAGTTAGTAAATGGTTGGAGTTTGATAGTTAGTTATTTTCGTTAATAGCAATCTGAAATAGTTAGTTAGTTAGTTAGTTGTTAGTTTCTCTTTAGTTTTATTTTGTACCTTTTAAGTGTTCATATAAAGGTAATGTTGTCTTCTCACTTGGGCTGTTATGTTTCTGTTTTGCCAATACATAGGCCATCAAATATAGCTGTTAAAAAGTTTTTAGTTGAATGAAATAGATTCTAGAGAGAGTTCTCTTCCAACTTGACTTCTCAACTTCTTTTGAAGATTTCATACAAATTAGTCTAAATTTTCAGCATCATTTGGTATCAAGGAAAGGGAATGCAGTCTGATTTGGAGAGAAGTTCATCGAATTTTAGATCTAGTGAAGTTGCAGATTTTTCAGATTTGTTTTCAATTTCAGATCTATTGAAGTTGCAAATATTCAAATTTGTGTTTCAATTTAAGATCTGAAAATTTTGTTGCTCAACCATTGAAGTTGTATCATCGGGTATTCGAAATGAATCGACAACCACGAGGACGAAATCAATGTGGTTAGAGATGCACCAATGCCGCTATTAATCCGGAAGGAAATGGGACATGGAACACCTTCGAAGACCAGTTGAGGCTTTAACTGAAATGGTTCAAAGGCTTCAACCTCCAATGGAGCAACCTCGAAGGCCTCAAACTCCTCGTTCTATGTCCAAATATGATATACTTTTAATGAGTACCTTCGATTTCGAAAATCCTTTTTGGATGAATTGGAATAGTAATTTTTTATTGAAAATAATATCAAGGTAGTCTATATAGAAGAATTTATTGATTGGCTTAATACTCTTGAACAAGTTTTCGAGTATCAGGAGGTTTTTGAGGAACGGAAGGTGAAATTAGTTGGCATCAAGCTCAAGGTAAAAACCTCCGCATCGTGAGAACAATGCAAGTGAGTCGAGTTCGAAGAGGTAAAGGGAAGATCAAGGATTAGTACAAGAAGAAGAAGCTCAAGGAGCTATTTCTTCTTTTCAATTGCCATGTAGACCATGTATAATGCCTTGCACAATCTTCGACAACATGGGTGTATGACTGAATATACCATGGAGTTCTATCAATTCATATCCATAGTTGATTTGAACGAAACCGAAGAACAAATGTTCGTAAGGTATCTTAGTCGCTTGAAGCTTTCGATTCAAGATATCCTTGGTCTTCAAAATTTGTGGACTGTTTCAGAGGCCTATTATCGAGTTTTGTTGGTGGAAAAACAACAAAGTAGGACTCTCATTTATGAGAGTATGTGTGGTGGTCTACTTTGATGATATATTGGTTTATAACCGTGGATTGAAGGAGCATCTATTCCATCTTCAACAAGTGTTTGATTTGTCGAAGAAAGAGAACTTTTATGGAAATTTGAAGAAATGTAGCTTTATTGTTGATAAGAGTGTTTTTCTTGGGGTATGTGGTGTCCTCCAATGGAGTACTCATGGATGAAGACAAGGTCAAAGCGATTGTGGATTGGCCTACACCTTTTAGCATTCAAAAAGTGAGAAGTTTTCATGGTCTTGCCACTTATTATAGATGGTTTAGTAGAAATTTCAGCACCTTAGCAGCCCCTCTCAAGAATTGCCTTAGAAGAAGGTATTTGAGTGGACACAAGAAGCACAAGATAGTTTTGTGCTCTTGAAGAAGGTACTTTACCAAGGCTCCTGTTCTAGCTTTATCCGACTTTGACAAGACTTTTGAACTAGATTGTGATGCATTAGGAGTTGGAATTGGAGGTGTTCTTAATCAAGAAGGACAACCCATTGATTTCTTTAGTGAAAAGTTAAATGGCGCCAAGCTCAAGTATTCAACTTATGATTTGGAGTCCTATGCTATAGTACAAGTTATCAAGCATTGGGGGTACTATTTGGCTTACAAGGAGTTCATTCTTTGCACCGAACATGAAGCCCTTAAGTACATCAATAGCCAATCTCATCTAAACAAGCGACATGCCAAGTGGGTGAATGTCTTACAACAGTTCACTCTTTGTGAAGCACAAGTTAGGTATTCTTAATAAGGTAATTGATGGGTTAAGTCGAAGAGCTATTTTATTGATAGAGATGAGGAATGTAGTGGCTGGTTTTGATAGTTTCAAGGATCATTATCAAGAGGATCCTTATTTTGCTCCTATTCTACATACAATTCATCAAGGTAAAAATGCTGACTTTCTACTCAACGATGGCTTTCTTTTTAAGGGATTGTAGTTGTGTGTGCCAAATGTCAAGAAAAGTTTATTATTGAGTTACACAATCTGGGTCATTTTGGTTGAGATAAGACTCTTGGTTGTGCAAGGATTAGTTTTGGCCGGAAATTACAAGGGACGTTATAAGGTATGTTCAAAGGTGTCATGTGTGCCAAAAAGGCAAGGGTATAGCTACCAATGCGGGGCTATACTTGTCATTTCCTGTACATAACTAACCTTGGTTGTGCATTAGTACGGAATTTGTGTTGGGCCTCCCACCCACTCAAAGAAATAATGACTCTATCATGGTGATTGTGGATCAGTTCTCCAACATGGCATGCCTGAAAACTATGAATGCTTCACATATTGCTAAAACTCATCTTCAAAGAGGTTTGGTGTGCCTACTTCTATTGTCTCCAATAGAGATGCCAAGTTCCTTAGTCATTTTTGGCGTCTTTTATGGAAGTTCATGGGAATTGAATTGAATTTCAGCACTTCCTTTCACCCTCAAACCAATGGGCAAACGGAAGTCATCAATACTTCTTTTGAAGTGGTGTATGGTTCAAAGCCCTCTAGTGTTGTTGATTTGGTTCCTTTACCTACTAACAAGAGGACAATTGCTAGGGTTGAAGATACATGAAGGATCTTCATGCACAAATCAAATTCAAAATTGAGAGTTTGAACAACAAAGATAAGGAAGTTGTTGATCTTCATAAGAGGAGAGTTGTGTACAATGTAGGCAACTTGGTTTGGGTAGTTTTAAGCAAAGATAGGCAGTCGGGTGGCTTATACACCAAACTTAAAACTCGCAAAGTAGGACCTTGCAAGATATTGGAGTGCATCAATGATAATGCTTAGGGTGGAGCTTCATCCATATTGAGACACGTCTAATTTGTTTCGTGTACAACATTTGCTGCCCTATTATGTCGCCTAGCTCGTGGTCGAGTTCTAATAAAGATGGGAGAATGATGCAATCCAAGTTAGTTAGTGATTGGAGTTTGTTAGTTAGTTACTTGTTTGTTATTTTGGTTAGTAACAACCTGAAATAGTTAGTTGTTGGAGTTAGTTTTTAGTTTCTCTTAGTCTTATTTCGTCACTAAGCATTCATCTAAGGGTAATGTTGTCATTTCACTTGGGCTGTTATGTTTTTGTTTTTCCTATAAATAGGCCATCAAATGTAGTTGTAAAGAAGTATTTAGTTGAATAAAATAGATTTGAGAGAGATTTTTCTCAACTTAACTTCTCTTGAAGTTTTCACACAAATTAGTCTCAATTTCCTCTAATTGCATCACTCCTTTTAGTCACAATGTTATTTTAAATTGTCAAGGATATGTTTCATATCTTTCAAATGGTTTTTCATCTCCCTTTTGAAAGCATACACTTTTCTCCTTATGAGATTTCCAAAAAATGGTAGATTCTCTATTCTAGTTCCAACATTTTTCAGAAGTTTGAATGTTACCCATAATTTTACTTTTAGACAGCTTAATTATTTCATTCGTTAAAGTTTTTCCATATAAGATTTTCGAAAGTGGTCGATCTCTCTTTTTTAGTTATAAACCCTTCTTTCGGAAAAGTCAATCATACCCATTCTTTATTTTCAAATGCTCTCCTATTTCCGAGTTGAAAACATTCAATTTTCTCTTTTTGATATTTTCTAAACTGGTTGAATTCTCCGTTGGAGTTCTAAAACTCTTCACGAATTTTTTTATAAATCCTTTCTCTATTTTTCAAAAGAATTTTTTCTTCAATTGAAAATATTTGAATTTCTCTTTCTCAAAATTTTTTAAAATGTTAGATTTATCGTTTTGAGTCTAACGCTCTTTCGGAAGTGTCAATGTTTCCCTTTTAAAGGCATTGAGGTTTCTCTTTCTAAGATTTTCGAAAATGTAAGAGTTTTCTTTTCGAGTTGCAACGTTCTTTCAAAAGTTTTTAAAATACCCATTCTTTATATTTCAAAATTTTAGTTGTTTCTCTTCTAAAAGGAAATGAGTTTCTTCTTGTGTGATTTTTGAAATGGTAGATTTTTCCTCTATAGTCCAACGTTCTTGTAGAAGTGTTAAGTGTTACCAATTCTTTGTTATAAGAAAACGTTGTCTTTTCTCTTTTAAATTCATTCAAGTTCCTCCTAAGATTTTCAAAAATTGAAGAGTTGTGTTTTCTAATTCTAACGTTCTTTCATAAGTTTTAGTGTTACCCAAGTTTCATTTTTCAAAAGTTATGGTTTTTCTCATTTTAAAGCTTCTGAGTTTCTCCTTCTGAGTCACAACATATTATAAAATCGTCAAAGTTATGTTTTATTATCTTTCAACAAATGCTTTGTTATTTCCCTTTTAAAAACATTTGATTTTCTCCTTCTAAGATTTTCGAAAATGGTAATTCACTATTCGAGTTGCAACATTTTTTAGAAGTGTCAATGTTTCCCTTTCTTTACCTTTGAAAAGCTTTGTCCTTTCCTTTTTCTAAATTGTTAAACTTTTTTCCGTATGAGATTTTCGAAATTGGTTGATTTCTCCTTTCTAGTTGAAATTCCTTATAGAAATGTCAATTTTTTTTTACCCTTTCTTTAGTTCGACCATGCCTTATGGATGTGGCGACCTTGGGTTTGGTGGAAAGGAAACATTGAAATTGTAGCCCAATGCTAAAAAGGTGCTTGGCTCACTTCATAATTCTTGCTTCACAATAATTACAAAAATTAAGACTGTCGACTGCCCACTTTGCCTTGTTAGAGTCTCTCACCCCCTGCTACTTATTACTTATAAGTAAAACAAAGGCCTAAGACAATGTTGTCATTCTTCCTTTCAATCAACATCAGGAAGCAAGAACTGCCCTGCAGTCTCCCCTTTAATATTTTTCAACAGTTGCGATGAAACATAAATAGGATGGAGATTTTTTATAGGATGACCCCCTTTCTACATGTCTCACCTTCAATTGATAGCCTTATGTCGGATAGGTTAGGAGTTACCTGTGTAACATCCACCAGGCTACCAGAGACTCCGAAAAGGGTTTGAAAGACTCAAAAAATCCACAGGCGAGGAATTCCAAAAATCTTCACTGACTTCAATTGATTTTTTTGGGGATTGGGAGAGCCGGAGAGGTATTCCATTCACATTTGGTCACCATATTTTAAAGAAAATAGTAGTGTCCCCAAAGGAGCTTTTTGAAAGAAAAAAAAGAAAAGCTTTAGTTTAGAAACTCAGATCCTTCTTTGGGATGAATAGCTAATCCCTTGGTTCCAGTTTTCAACTCAAAGGAGGACAGATTATTGTTACATCATCACAAATCTGTCAGGCACCACCTCCAGATGCCCTAGATGTAGGCAAAAGCACATAAAACAAGGAGTTGCTTAGAACAAGCACATCCCTCAAGGACAGCTAAATGAAATCTTGAATCTGGAAAAGGCAGAGATGAATTTCAAAATCTCAATAACTGATGGATTGTCTCTCAACCACGAACTTCCCCCAACTTTATATGTCTGAAGAAGCTAAAGGCTTTGAGGTATATTAAGGTTTGTGAAGAGAAATCCAGTGATCCTGAGCTCTCTGACAAGCAGAAGGCTCGATCACACTAATGTATTTAAAGACTGATTTGCTGGGAATGTCTCTGCCCACATATATAATATGCTTCATCGTTTAAGAGTGATTTCTAATCATGAGAAAAGGATCTCTGTTTGACATAATGTCCATAATGACTATCATCAACCATTAATGGGATGGCATCTGACAAAACACTTTACCACTGCACAGATTCTGAGTACTCCTATTTTAGCTTTCTATTTATCCTCCAAGAAATGTGTGTTGTTTTTTATTCTGATTTTTCCTTTGTTGTGGACTACAGGTATTTGAATGGGAAATTGTTGAACACCCCTTTTCAACCTAGCATAAACTTGAATGGCGTTATCTTGAGGTGTGATTTACCATAACAAACCTTTATGAAGCTGTAGCATGGTGAATGCCTGGATCCATTAGACAAAAAGGTGTGTAGTATTCATCTATCACCTTTTCATGGATCCTAAGATATATCTTCGGTCGGACCATACTTGATTGTACGGTTACCGTTTAGAAGAAAGGTCAACAGATTGGCTGACTAGATTGTTCATCAGAGTGATTGTTGACCTAGAAGACCTCTTAACTTTAGGGTCTCCAATCCCTAGTATGTAAATGCGTACACTAACGGAATCTTGGTGATGCACTCATGTTGGAGGGGTACCTATGCATTCCTTGGTTCCATTTTCCCATTAACTTGAAAACCATATTTGATATTGTTAGAAGTTTTTGAAAGAGCTGATTATTTATTTTTATATTTTTATGGGGTTGGTCTCCATGATGAGATCACATTCACCCAAAATCAGCCCTTTTGACTCATCTCCATGTGGGACTCACAGACATTTGTTGTTTGGTGTGTCAAATTTGGTATCATAACCATGCTTTGATGTTGTACTTCAAATGGAATACAATTATTAGATGAATATGAACCTTGTAACATGGGAAGGATGATAGATGAAATGGAGAGCAAAGCTTAGAAACTCCTTGGATCAGGTAATTTCCATCCATTCATCCTTTATTTCTCCCCAAATTTGTTAGTTCTGCACAAATTGGTTGCTTGTTTCTTCTTCATGGAAGAGAATAAAAAAAATACCGTGGTCACATTAATTGGTCTTACTGCTCAGTTCTAACCTCAATTTTTTGAGTGAAATATTTGAGTTAATGAAATTCCCCCTGAAATTGACAGGTCTATTTTGGGAAGACAAGCAGGCCCAGCTTGATACGAGTTGTGGCCTGAGGCGAAAACTCTAAATGAGGCCTTTTCGATATTTAACATATTAATATAAATTATATTAATTAATTATCTATATAATGAAAACAATGAGAATTTTCTTCATTTCTTTCGATAAAATCATCTTTTATTTCCTTATGATATAAAGAAATTCCACTAAAAGTTATTTGTGACATAATGTCTTACAAAAGCTTAATTAAAGTATGATTTATTGATATCATTACCATACAAATGAGTATTGATTTTCAAAACCTTGGATTAAGAACAAAAGGAATTTTTTTTTTTTTTTTAATGTGTTTTTGGATCTCAGTTTTATCAAGAAATCTAGAGGGATGTGGTGTTGGATTTGCCAATCTGCTAATCCATTTGAGCTCAATTACCCTTAATAAGATTTGAAATCTCCCTAAGTTGGCAAGGAAACTGTTTTTTTCTAAAAATACTAGTGGAACATAACAGTGGTAGTTCAAGTTAAGGATTGAAGTAGATTCAGGATCCAGAATGGTATACCATTCTCGTTCCTATACAATACGTGTCTACATGGTATGTTATGATAAGAGTTTAAAACACTTAGGATTCTTACACAAGCCGATTTCCATGTAGTACAAAGTCTCATGTGTTCAAATTCCAATAAAAACATGCCACATAGATAAAAGTATGTTGTTGTAGGAGCACACCATTCAGACTGTTAAGGTGAAAGTTGAAATACGTCAAAATAAGGAAGTTTAGTGTTAGTGAGTCGACAAATTGCTTGAGTCTCTCTTCCAAACGCACAAACTCTTGTAATTTGCAAGAATTATTGACTATCACACGCACTAGCTGTTCCAATACCAATAGAAGTCTCAAAAATGCTGAAAAATATGATAACAAAGGAGACATGGAGTTGTTTCTTGTTACCACATTCCCGCACACTGTTGGATATAATTTGCTACGTGTCCTGCCTGATTTAAATTTACTACGTATTTGGGAGAAAAAGTTTATACAAGAAACCAATCTATGAATTCATAAATTTGGATTGACCAATTGTAGGATGCCACATGTACTAAGAGTATTCACAATTTACAAAATGACCAATGTTAGGATGTTTTAAATATATGTGACATGTTGTGATTGGTCCATTCGGGATTCTGTTATAGATTTTTTTATTTTTATTTTTTATTATTAGTAAAAATAGTTCTCTCTATTTAACGGTTGCTCTATCTTCCAATGTGTATGTCATGTGCCGTAATTTTTCTATTCACAAAAATTAAAATAACTTTCCTTATAGAGCTGCTATTAGCACCCCAACCTTTTCTTTTTACACCCCAATTTCTTAAATTATTTATCACTCTAAGATTAAAATACATCATTCAAACATTGCAAAAGTTTAATTCTAGTTATTATTTCAACATTACAAAGAGTTATGACACATTGAAACAATTTCAACAGCTGTTTACAATTAGGATTGGGCACATATAAAATCTCAAATCTAAGATATAGAAGTCTAAAAATATAGTGAGGGTTTCTATTCACAACCCAACTTAGACTTATTATTGATTGATCTGTTTTTTTAATTGGGGTGTAATAAGTAAAAGTTTGGGTGCCAATGGAAGAATCTCTAGGTTAATTAGGATTATAATTACAATCAATTCCCAGATTAAGATTAAAAGTATAAGGAATTAAAAAGAATTAGAATTATATACGGGGTAGAAAGATTTTAATTTTATAAGGAATAAGGATCAAATCACAAGATGTTCAGCAGAAGTTACCTAAAGAGATCAAAATTCTCTTCAACTATAAAGATAGAAATGAGGACAGAGATGAACTACATTTAACTTTTTGATTAATTATGAAACCCCCCTTTGATTTATTCTTGTTAACTCAAGCACTGGGGTAGGAAAATCTCACAAATTAAGGGGCTGTTCATTTGAGCTTCAGAAGCGAGCTCTTTTTGCTTCTTTAGCTTTTGAGCCAAAAAAGCTAGTTAAACATCGTTCGTTTGAGTTTTTTCGGCTCCCACGAAAATCAACAAAAGCCTAAAAGTAGCTTTTATTTAGAGTCGTGTAAAGTGGGCTTCGTAATTTTGCTTCTACGCAAAGCCCGTTACTGAAAACAGCTTAGGTATAATGACCAATATACCCTCCATCTTTATTTCAATTTTCAACGAAAGTAAAACCTAAACCCTCTTTCGTCATCGACTTTCAACGAATGTAAACCCCTTCTGCGTTTCTCTCGTTGCAGTCCCAACCTCTCTGTGATCTCTTCTTCTTCCCCAAGCCTTCTAGGTTTTATAACCAAAAGATACGAAGCTCTGTGCACTTAACGAAATTGAAAGAGTTTTCGTCGTCATCCACCATTGAAGCTCTCACTCCACAAACCCTAGAACCAGAGAGGCTGTTCGTTTGTGCTTCAAAAGCGGTATTTTTACAAAAACTACAGGTATGCCACATGCACAGCTCGACATTTCGATCTCTCTCTCGTTCCTTCCTGTGTTTTGGTTTTGATTTTGATTTTGTTATTTTTCCTTTATTTGATGTTAATTTGTAGAAACCTTCTCCATTTTACTTCTCTTTCATGAATTTTCAATTATGGATTTCTTCTCCTCTGTTCTTTTTTTTTTTTTTTTTTTTTTTTTTTTTTTGTATTTAAGTAGAGTTCTCTTCTCTGTTTTGTTGTTTCTGCGCCTCAAGTCTATGATTGGTATAAGGATAAAGAAAATCAAACTTAAAAATAAAAAACCTTGTAAGAAAATTGTTGTAGAGATTTGGGAAGAGCTAGACACAACCTTTATAGGAAAGTTATGGAATCATTGTAGTTGGTTTTGATTGTGGGGTTCTAACCCAATTTTATATGAGGGGAATTTCTAGAGGAATTACAATAATTCTTTTGGGTTACATGAAGGGTGTCACTAGCCTATGACATTAATAGGTCATTAATGGCAGTTGTTATTGATCCAACAAGAACAATATCTGCTGGAAAAAGTAGAAATTGGAGCATTTTGGACTTACCCTGAGGGGTATAAGCCTTCTGATGAGCCTGTTTCGGAGTATCAGACTATCCCTCTCAATAAGTTTGAAGACTTTGGTGTACATGGCAAACATGTCATTCTTCTTCATAGATTAGTTATCCTGAAATATAAGTATGGTTTTAAAATTCGGTTTGACGTCTCATCTTGCTTGTGGACTAGACCAAGTTGTCTCGAACAAGATTAACCAATAAACTCGGTTTACAATTATTTATTCATATACATATGTTTATATGCAAATAATTATAATTTTTTATAAAATTTGTTGATTAGAAAATGTTTAGACATAAGATCATATTTATTTAGATAATATGTATTTAAATTCTAAAAAAATGATTGTTTTAATTAAAATATAGAAATTCCAGGTTGACTCGTCTGAGTTCTATTTGCTTGGACAAGATTTTGAAAATCTCTTGCAAGTCATCTCATTTATCTCGCGAGATTCCACACTGTTGAGACTTGAGATGCCACATCTATCCATCTCATTCGCTCGAGTCATCTCGGTCTCGAACGAGATTGGAAACCATGAATATAAGCCATTGGTTCTTTTGGCCATTGTAGTAATATCCTTGTTTTGTTATAGTATTATGCATTGGATATCACATATTTCAATTCTTCACTCGATAGCTACCTGTTGGATTTTTTATAGAATAAGTATTGGGTAAATGCACTTTTTTCATCTCCACTGTTGGGAAATAGAGACTATTTTGCTAGACAGATTTCAGATCTTGGTGAGCCAAATACTTTAGTGGTTTATATGAAAAATGGTTTGTAAATGAACCTTGCCTGTTTTGAATCAGAATAAAAGCAATAGCTTCTACTCTTATCTCTTTGACATTAAATAATTTTGCTTAGCCTTGTACAGTGGAAAAACTTGAGCAAGCGAATAATCAACTTCATTCACAGTTGAGATCTTTTATTTTACCCCTACATAGAAAGAAATAGGTTAGTGTAAATATGTTTAAATTGTACCACATCCATTGGTGATGCACAATTTACAATTATAATAGTTTGATCTTGCACTAAAATGTTGCATCTCACTAGTGTTGTTATTAGTCATCTTTGTATATGCCAAACCATCTCAGTTGATTATCTTATTTTATCTCCTA
This sequence comes from Akebia trifoliata, assembly GCF_017979445.1. Taxonomy (NCBI): domain Eukaryota; kingdom Viridiplantae; phylum Streptophyta; class Magnoliopsida; order Ranunculales; family Lardizabalaceae; genus Akebia; species Akebia trifoliata. Next base: position 176,792 of record NW_028236846.1, read on the forward strand.
TTGGAGGCATTCCTAAATTTCATTAAATATATTCATATTTTATTTGTTTTTCTTAGTACTTTTCCCAACTCATTCATCTGAATATTCTCATTTTTGTTATCCTTATATAAAATTTTAGTTGATATAATACTATCTCTAGCTTATCAATTGTTCTCAAATATAGTTATCTTGGAAAATATGTGGGTTCGCTATCTCCCGGTATTTAATTCCTAAATTAAAGATCAAGATAAACCCATGTAAGCATGGACTCTTTGGATTATTATAATGAAAATTATTTTTCTCTATTTGTATGACATTGTAACACTTTTGATTTCTGTATAATATGTATTTGTTTGAATGTTAATGTGTATGTGGATATTAGATTGTGTATGGGATGTTATGTGGATGTTGGATTTGTGTATAGGATGTTATGTAGATATCAGATTATATATTATGCAGGTATTTTCTTTATCAGGAAAATTTCATATGTTAATTTTTATGAGGAGATGCTGCCGAAATTTCGATAAAATCATAAAATTTATACATTTATTTAAATTGAAAATAATTATTTTAATATATATATATATATTAGTGTAATTATATATTTATTATATTCTAGTCATTTTTTGTGCATTCTGGGTGCATTATCAACATGAAGGGTATTCTGGTCATTTTACTAGAATCCAGCAATAAAAAGCTGTAATACGAACAGGCTTTTCTGACTTCTGTGCTTCTGTAACGAACAAGCTTCTGTTGAATATGACTTTTCAAGCTCCTGGCTTCTACTTCTTCCAGAAGCCAGCTTCTGGAACTAGAGCTGGCTTCTGTAAAGAACAGACCCTAAAGACTTTTTGCAAGAATCAAGATTAGAGTTGGGAAGTGAGGTAGTTGTTTTTACCTATAGTTTCCATACATTATTATTTATAGGATTACAATGAAAAGTTTTTAGTAACCGTTAGATTATAATCCCATCTAATGATTGAGATTTAAAAGAAAAAAAAAACACAAATAATATAAATAATGCCAACGTGGACATTTTATCTATTAATTTCTTACCCACTAGCCAATAATTAAATGCCACATAAGCACAAGGAGAGGAAAGAGTTTAAATTTCGAATTTTTACAATGACTAAAAAAAAGTGAGAAGAATTCTTCCCACGTGCCGGCCCAACTAGCCTTTGATATTGGTTGGGACATCCCCGACAATTTCTCTTTGGTTAGGTTTTTTGAAAATGACTACCTCTACCCTTCGATCTACCTAATTACACTAAGACCCCTCAAAAGAATTCTCACTTAGACTCCCTACTACTTGTCCTTATCTAATTGCCCCTAACCGTAGCCCATCAACATAGTCTATGTTAAGTTCTAGGCTTGGCACATTAACATAGGAAAAACCGTTATGGGTTCTACAGACATATTTAAATGGATGTATATATGAAAGTATGTTTATTTATTTATTTATTTTTTTTTATGCATATCTTTATACTTAAATCCCATTAAAATCAATTTTTTCTTTTCAATTTTAAGAATTTCTTATCTTAAAAAAAAAAAAAAAAAATTATTTTGCACCTTTGTTTCTTTAATTAAAAATTGTATTACTTCACCATTTTTGGTCTTCTGAGAGAAAAAAAAAATTTCCACACATTTTCGTCACAAGTGCTCAGAGGCCCTCCATTGTGAACCATGTCAAGCCTAATGAGGGTAATTTTGTGAATTAGAGATGTCATTCAATACTACACGGCTCATGTGATTGGTGGATCTGGATCTTGTGCACAAAAAAATAAATAAATTAGACTTCTAAGCCCATATAAAGAGTATTTTGGACAATCCAACCATACGATATATTTCTTGCATATCTTGGAGATCATCCTCACACTATTACAATGACTTCAAATATACTTAAAACTTATAAAATTTTGATTTTAAATGAAAAAAATTGGGGCTATTCATTTGATACTTAGCTTTTTAGGATCATTGATGATTTTTTGTAATAGCTATGAATCATTCCAAATAAACAAACTAAAACTTGAAATGAAGAAAAAACCCAGATCACATTCCTCAAATCATTGGTCACAAAGCAAAAAAATTCAGAAAAATAAATGAAACTGTGATTTGAACTAGCTCTTGACCGACTCAAGGGGTCCCAATCAATTGTGGCAGTAGAAAACCATTGGGTGTCTTTGAGTCCATTTTGACTCATTCAAGTTGATTCAAACTTGGCTCAGTCCTAAAAACTAACGCCATGTTTGGGTTGAGAGAAATGAAGATATAAAAAAAAAAAAAAAAAAACTCATTTAAAGAAAAGAAAATAGAATAAATCCAATTTCTTTCCATCTATTTTGGTTTAACAATAAAAAAAAACTTTAGTGTGAAGAGAAAAAAGGGTAAAATTGTAATTTTTAGTGTTTTTATATAATTATAAGGTTTTTTTTTTTCCCCTTCATTTCTCTCCGATTTGAAGAGGGAAAAAAATTACTCATTTTCCCCTCCTCACTTTAATAATGTAAACTAGAGAAATGAGAGAGACTTTTTTTTTTCTCTCCATTTCTTTCAAATCCAAACATACCGTAAGGGGTGGTTGGGGTTCATTGAAATCTTTCAGCCAATATTATTGCCATTCCTAGAAGTGGGCCCCCAAGGGTTGCATATATGTGTGGTGCACCTAAACTTAAGGTAATGTGACTATACACGTGGTCACCATCCAGTCCCTCTGTTAAAAGCATCCCCCATTGACATTTAATGGAATTGTTTGACCTTTTATCTTCATGGGTGACAACAAGAAGAGAGCTGTAAGTGGGTCCCACATAACTTCACTTGCCCTTTTATGCCAAGAACTCTCATCAGTTTTTTTTTCTTCTCTGTAAAGTGAGAAAACCTGTGATTTTAAGGACCCACACCATGACCAAGCATTGATGGACATATCTTGTGAGATTTGTACTCTGGAAAGTTTGGACATGCTTCCTCCCTGCAAATATAGGGTTTCACAGGGCTTAGATGGCTCTACTTTTTGGTTCTCCTTACTGGCATTTTCCCTCTTGTTTTACTTCAAATCAATATTTTTTATTTTTTTTTTTAATTTAAAAGAAAAAAACAACAACTCATCTTCTTTTACCTTTAGAAGTCCCATCTCATCATGGACCCTAAGAGTTGAAGCTAACTATATGTTTGTCCAAAGTAACTTTATGATCAAGTTCCTATATAGTAGGGGCCGTTGGACCAACTCCTTTATCCAACTCATCGAGATTGTTGATCGCTTTGAATTTGAGGGGAACATTAAAGAATCGCATGAGCAAAATACGCTAGCTTGTCTTAGGTGTATCTTACAATTGTTGTGAGAAAGCATTAAGTGAATAAATGCAATACAATGATTCATAGATGGCTCCAACTGTTACCTAAATCAATTAGTTGGTTGTTTGGTCATTGTGCACTGAAATTAATGATAGTGAGAGAGGTGATCAAACTTGTGAGAAGAAAGTTGATCATCCTTGGCTAGTACTACGACAATTGAGTGAAGGGAGACGAAAGAAAGAGAAATAAGAATCATAATTCCAACTTACTTAAAGTATGTGAGTGTTGATATTAGGGGTGTAACTTGGTCTGGTTCAAATCGATAATTGAACCAAACTGATAGCTTTGGGATGGTTTGGAACAAGTTGTAGTTTTGTTTCGAGTTAAGAAAATCGAAAATCGATCAATTTGGTTTGGTTTTCGGATTGAGCTTGTATAGATTCAAACCAAATCAAGAACTGAAACATTATGTAATATATATGATCAAGTTCGATAGCCAACATTAGAAAGCTAAAATTTGTTCTATATGGGTTAAATTTTTTTGATTGGCCTGATCTTTTGTGAAGATGATCTCTATCGTGATTGACAAAAAATTGACTTATTCTGAAATTTCTAACCCCATCAAAAGTGATTTACAAATTAACAGTCAAAATTGATAGTTCACAATTCTTCAACTTATAAACCACTTGGGTTAGAAGTTTTAGATTAGGCTGATTTTTTTTTTTTTTTGTTGTTGTAAGGATGATCTCCTCACCATACGATCATCCTCAACAAAAAAAAAATTAGCTTAATCCAAAACTTTTAACCCGTATAAGAAAAATATTGGTTGTCGAATACGACTTATATATGTATTATTTTAGGAGTTAGGATATAGATTAATGATTTTTTATAGATAAATTAATGACTTTTTATGAATAGAATAATGCTTTATTGTATGAAATTTTATATTTATTATATGTTTATTTTTTCATTAAAAATATGTTACTTTAAATTTATAGAATATTGGCAACCCATAAAATTGAGTTTGGCCTCAAACCGAACTAAGTGGTATTCTTAGTTGATATCATGATTTGGGTTCAAAATTCCCCTCAACCAATTAATTACTAATCATTAAAAAATCGACCAAACACCCAGTGGTTGTTGGTCCTATCTATCTCATGTCAATGACCAACCCACAATAATCTTAATAATCATTATCCTTTGAATTCCTTTTAACACATTTGTTTGTGATTTAAAAGGAAATGATACTTAAAAGAAATAACCATCTTCATTATTATCAAACTATAATACCAATTATTTCGATTAGTTGAGTTTATCTTGATCGTATCTCAGTTTTTTTTTCTAAAAAAACACGTCTTTTACAAGGTATTTTCATTTCCACTCTCACTATATGTATATATATTTATCTTCATCTCATCTTTTTTAATATTTTTAATTTATTCACCCCTTTTAATTGCATCGTAATCCACCTTTCAAGTGACTAAATAACTTCAATTCACTTTTTCTTAATTTGTTATCGACTGTGGTTACTTCTACATTCTTTTCTTCATACTTGTTTAATATATATATATTTTTTTTTCTAATTTTTCAATTAATTAATACATATGTTTTCTATTTGATGGACCAACATTCAGTTCCATAAAACGTATAGGTCGTCTTCAAAAGAATAATATTAAATACAAAGTGCATAATCCATCGGAGTTCTAATTTCACCATAATACTTTTTCAACTTATACCCAAAATAAATTATTTTCAAATATGTCTATTGAGTCGTTTAAAAATTCTATACAATTAAATCAATTACCTAATTTTCCAAGTGATTCATTATTACTCAAAAGAAAAGTTAGTATTTCATTAGGGTTGGGGAGCGCAACACTCATTAATGGGGGTAGAATATGTATTAGAGTCGTACTGGGGGTGACATTTGGATTTACTGAGATTCTCACATTTCTGACATGGGGATGAGGTGCACACATAACCGTAGATGCTTTTATTAGTATCTATAGTTATGTGCACACCTCCACGTCAAAAATGTGAGAATCGTAAATCCCAATATCACCCTGGCATTAGTGTACGTATTATTGTCTTTATTTGTATTTTATTAGTCTTTTTCATGGGTCTACCAATCCGGATCCATTTCATTTTTTCTCTTTTTCTTTTTTAATAACCGACAAGAATGGATAGCTTTTTGTAAGAATGACTTACCAAAATTACCAAATAAAATCAGTTTGCCCTAACTACTTCATTTAAATGGTCCCCTTTCCCTCTTTTTTTTTTTTTTTTTCTGTTTGAGTTTTCATATTTATACTGTCTCACTAAGGGAAACAAAGAGTGGATAAGAGTTCTCATAAAGTAACTGTCGCTGGAGAATGCTGATGATGTACACGTGTCATCACTCCCTTAAATAATTACAAAGTGATAGCTTCTCCTACTTTTCAGGAATTCTGCATCACTCTCCTAAATAATTTTAAAAGCTCTCCCTGCCATTTTAAATGATAATTACTAATGGAAAACCGTAGATATAACGTACTCCTAAGTTGTATACACCCTATATAATGGTACACGTGCTGTACATGCATGGAAGGCTGCTTATCAATGATTGGAACACAATTAATCATCTTTTGGCAACCGGTTGTATAGTATCAAAGCCAAGTTTTCTAAATTTGGATCGCTACGAATGTTTGTGGGGGCTCTTATGAATAACATTCATAGCCGGTTGATTTTTGTAAGGATGATCAATAAGATCTCAATAATTCAAAAGTTGAATTATCTAAACTGTTATCTACGTGTGACGTCACGACCTCCACTTGTAAATATGGATCAATGGATGTTATAATAATAATATTAGGTTTTATATATGTATCCAAGACCCAATCCTTAATATGAGAGTTAGTGTATAAGGATAGTAAGGGGTGGAGTCAGAATTTTCCTGTAGTAGGGGCAAATTGTAGTTAATGATATAATTAAAGAGTTTAAAGACGAATGATTTTGAAAAGAAATTTAGAGATTTTTAGTAAGAAATTGAAAAAAAATGACTTTTAGGTCATTTCCAATTAGTGTATGAGAGGAGGCCCAAATCAAGAGACAACATCATCTTCAAAAAAATGAAAGTGAGAGGGGGTTTAAAAATGGAGAGAGGTGATAGTGTAGGGATAGATGGGACATGTAATTAATGGAAAATACAAGGGTATATCAAATTAAAGGATATATAAAACCACCCCAGAAAGTTTGGTGGGGGCAATTGCTCCCACGAGCTCCTTACTAGCTTCGCTCTTTGTAAGAGTGGTAACATTTCTCTTCTATCATTATTGTTATGGTTGTTTGATTGCCTTTCACATAGGTATATCTCAGGTCACCTTCTCAAAGATCTCGAGCCTAAGTTGCTTTTGGTGAGCCTTGGACTCGTTAATGTTGATTTTTTTTTTTAAATAGGTAAAACACACTAGAATTCACGAGCTCAAAGTTGTTTTGCAATTTGTCAAACTAACAAAGCTATAGGTGTAAGCCCAACAACTCATTACTATTGTTAAATAAAGAATCGTGATAATCTGACTACCCCATGTGGCACACTCAATCGACTCTCTTGACGTCACAGGTTTGGTAATCGTAGATCTGTACGCCTCGGGATACAAAATTGCATTTTCCCATAAAAATGTGTATCTTGAGGGAATTGTGTATCCTGATGCGTACATATCTATGATTTCTAGACTTGTCACGTCAAGAAATTTGATTGAGTGTGCCACTTGGGGTAGTCAAATTATCACGACTCCTAAAGAAAATATAAATTTTCTAACTTGTTTTTATAGACTAGATAGTTGGATTAATTCTTGCTAAATTGGCCTATGCTTATCAAAAGTCACAATACTTGAAACATCGAAAGATGTTGCAGTTGGTGATAATAATCCCATAATATGCACTCATGATCGCTATTAATATTGATGCAATGACATTGCTAGTTGTCATTTTGCTCATTATCATCTCTTTCAATAATTGCAATTTTCTCTTCACAACATTCAAATATCTTCAAGGGAATGGATTGATTGACTTATTTGAATCTGTGAAAACCTAGATGAATCAACTCAAATTTGAGATCCACCAAGTTAGTGACCGACTAATAGTTGAAAATCCATTGAAGTATGTCCAAATGGTGAAAGAGAATTAGAGTATTGCTTCAACATTCTTTTCTTGAACTTTCAAATCTTTTGACGTGAGGCAAATAGAATTATAGATTATTTACCATGCTTAAGGAGTCATGGTGGAAGATTCTTTTACATTATGTTTGGATTGAGAGAAGTAGATAGAAGAGAAGAGAAACTCAATTTCTTTATACCATGTTTGAATTGGTAAGAGAGAAATTGGGATAACTTTGAAATTTAAAATGTCTTAAAAAAAATTTAAGGGCAGAATTGGAATTATAAAATATTTTTAAAGGGTTTTCCTATGTTTCTCTCAACTTTTGGAAAGAAAACTCGATCACTTTTTTTTCTCTTATCTCTAATTTTTTATCTTCTCTCTCCCACTTAACAATCCAACTAAAAGAAACTCATTTATTTTATCTTCTTATCTTTCCATTTCTCTCAATCCAAACATATCATTAATGTTCTTTTATAATTGATGAGAAATTTGATTGGAGGATGTATGTTGTAATTATTCTCGTCGATTATTAGAGAGGGGTCCTTTCAACCCTAGCTTAATAATAATAAAAAAAATAAAAATCAAAAACCCATTTTGATAAATTTGGAGGTTCCAACTCAAAATCAATTAGTAATGAGTGGAGAGGCCCAAGATCTTAGAAGGAGAGAGATAAGACAATTTGTATTTGATGTGGGACTAAACTCAACACATTTAGTGGCCATGAATCAATTTTGACCCATCCCAATCAACTTCGAATTTAAAAACCATTATTTATCCACTCTTTAACCACTCATATGTAATAGATCAAATGGTTAAGAAAGCTTTGGGAAGGTGAGACCCAATGAATAGTAAATACTGTAAAATCGTATTGAATTTGAAAAGTTAGACCCTCAGATTTACCCCCAACAACAATATTATAACTGTTAAAAAAAAAGTACTAAATTGAGGTTGAGGGTTTGGGACGAGTGATTCAGGTTTTTTACTAGTGATATTCGTCAGGTTTGTGTGGCATGTTTTTACCATTTTACCATAAACAAGAGTGGATGTAAGTAAATATGGATGAGTGGGTTTTGTTTGCTGCAGATCAATTTTACTATTTGCATCCGCTGCTGGCACTCTGTGTCTGTGCTGTCCTCTCTTTCTCTGTCTATAAAAGCTTCTGTTTTTGTTGTCTCCCCCTCAACGGTCAAGCCATTTGTTCTAATTTTACCTAAAATACCATCCTTTAAACTTTAAAAGCAAACGAGGAGCTTTTTTTTTTTTTTTTTTTAAATTATATTTTTTCACAAAAAAGAATGCAAAGGTGTGGTCACGATCACCCCTGCTTTATAGGACCCCCGTAGTTCCCACTTTTTTGTGACACTTGTGTAGCTAACTTGTTTGTAGGCTGCATTTACAGTCTGTGTTCCATTTATTTTATTTTGATTTTAATTTTGATAATACATAAAGAAAATAGAATGCAACTTGAAATGGACGTCAAGTGCTAAAGTCCAAGATATTTATTTTGCTCACATAAAAGTCAATCCACGAGTTTGATAACAGGCACTCAAGTGTATTTAGGATATTGTCAATTTGCAAAATTACCCTAATTAGATTTTGTGGAATCGGTTATCGGGATTCTATTACATCCGTGAATAATTTTTCTGTGGGGCAAAAATTATCTCAAAGTCCAATATTATTATATGAATTAATGATACCTGATAGCATTTATAATTTGTTGATCGATTTGAATTCAAGTTTGTGATCTGTTATTTTAGAATAAACTTGATTTATAGTATAAGCATATATATTTCATTTTTTATTTATAATATTGAATTACATATAATGAATTGAAGTGTAATGGCCTGGGCCTCTCTTAAAACAGGGAGAGGTCTTGAGATTAAACCCCTTTAATGACCACTCATAAAGATTTATCTAATCTTATTTGATATGTGTAATTGGTTGGGGTATTGTGTATGTACAGGAGACATAGGTGAGATATTTTGATTTGAAGGCCTTACCCTTAATAGATGGGGCCATGGTCACAAAGTTGAAGTATGGGTTAAATCGATAAGGGATAAAAATTATAAAAAAAAAATATATTTAATAAAAATTCATAAAATCAATTCATTATCATTAAATCTCATATTAAGAAAAAAGAAGAAGAGAGAAAATGTTTATTACCATGGACAGACCTATATAGCAGAGAATAATATGGTTGTTGATAGGCTCTCTCATCAAACAATTGCAATTAGATGATATGTTAGGGGTGTGTTTGGTTGGTAACATTGTTAAAAGTGTCAAACTCAAATGAACAGGTGTATGACTAAAATCGGTAACCAAACACTCCCTATCAAGAAGACTTTCTATTGACTCGTAGAATGCACTTAAGGTGGGTTGTGCGTGGGACCCAAGTTGGAAGGCTTTATTTAGTAAGGTAGATTTGGTATGGTCCTACCCAAGATATCCAGTTCAACTGATTCTGAGTTTGTGACCGTTGGTTTTGTTGAATTATTTGTCCACCATTCGATTACTGCCCTACTTGATAGCGACGTATATCTTGTCGAATTGATTCTTGACACAGCAAATCTTTCACTTCAACCCTCCCATATCACCACGTGTCCACTTTTTGTCAATCATGATATTTACAAGGGCATTTACGACACGTAAAATATATATGAAGCCGATCCATGGGGTAAGGAAAAACAAAATCTTAACTGGCAAGGATTTGACGTGGATTTTTTTTTTTTGGCTTTTTCAACGTCTTGATCCTGTACTATGGGAGGAGTTGAATGTCTTCCTCTTTTTATTTAAATTTCTAAATGATTTTAAACATAAAAAGGTTATGTGCCATATGTGGAGAAGTGAAAGTTAAAGTTGAATAGTTAGACAACTCCGTGGAGCGTAGAATCTCCAATCAACTTTTTTGGACGAGGGGAGGGAAGTGAAGAGGAAGGAGACTGAGCTGCCTAAAGCAAGTAAATGCTCTCTCTCTCTCTTCATCTTCTTCTTCCGTCTTTAGTCTTGTCATCTCAACTTTCTCTCAGTATTTCCACTACTGTCACCCTGACTCTATCTCTCCTCTCCCTCAAATCATTTCAGTCCACGTGTCTGGCCCACTTTCTCAGGCTTTCATCTCTCTCTCTCTCTCTGCTGCGATATCTGCAGCTTTTCTCTTAATAACACTATTGGAGCTGAACCCAGAACCAGACTCGTCGTTGCTATGTAACCCCATTGGTGCTGAACACAGAAATTAAGCTTTTTTCTCTCTATCTATCTCTCTCTCTCCTGTTATATTGGGAAAGCAACACAGGAGTATTCTTATAAGTAGTATAGTAGGTTTAAAAATAGAAAGACCAGAAGAGAGAGAGAGAGAGAGAGATGGACAATGGGTGTGGGGGAGAGCAACAACACTACAACAACAACAACGAGAGAGGGCAAAATGGTAATAATATAAATTTTTTGTGGGATTTTCGGGAAGTTGGGACGTGTAGATTTGATTGGAGCAACCCTTTGAACGATGACACGAGGACGACTACTACTGCTTCAACAGCAGCAGCGCACGCTTTCATGTTCTCTCATACAGGGGATAATGCGCACCACCAATCCCAACATCCGACTTTCTACTCCGCAGTAGGAGGAGGAGGAGGGGGAGGAGGGGGAGGTTCGCACGTGCACCCTGACCCTCACCTCACGTGTTTGAAGCTTGGGAAGAGACATTACTTTGAGGATACTAGTGTTAGTGGTGGTGGTCCACACGTGTCTGGGTTTCCTATAGGGAAGAGAGGGAGATCGTTTATTGGTGTTGGTGGGTCATCTTCTTCATCTTCGTTGCTAGGGTCTAGTACTGTACCGAGATGTCAAGTAGAAGGATGCCACGTGGCGTTGTTGAATGCTAAGGACTATCATAGAAGGCATAAGGTGTGTGAGATGCACTCCAAGGCTCCTAAAGTTGTGGTGCTTGGGATTGAGCAGAGGTTTTGCCAACAGTGTAGCAGGTTAAATTCATTTCCACCTTCCCAAAATAAATTTAGAAAAATAAAATAAATCAGAATGTTTAGTGTGTTTTTGAATTTTTAAAGAACAGCAATTTAAAATTTTCTCCTTTATTGATTTTGAAAGATATTTAGTTTTTTTTTTTTCCTTATAAAGAATTATTTTTATTTTTTTGAGTTATTTTGGATGGATGGCGTGTGTGGGTGTAGGTTTCATGTAGTATCAGAGTTTGATGATTCGAAGAGGAGTTGTAGAAGGAGACTAGCTGGGCACAATGAGCGGAGGAGAAAGAGTTCCAACGATTCTCTTTCTAGAAACCTTTCTCAAGGTGCATTTTAATCTTCTTTTATTTTTTTTCTATCTATTTTGATTGATTGATTCAAAATTTCAAATTACTGCCATGGCTTATTTACTGCTAACTACTCTTTAGATCCCCAACTTGAGCCAAAGTTCTCCATGGGTTTAATCCTAAATTTCCTAAATTTTATCTTCTTCTTCCTTTTTTAAGGCTCATAAGTCTTACCACTTTATCTATCTCAAATTCTCAATATCCTCTTCTAATCAATTTTAAACCATAAAATAAAATATTTTATAATATATTGCTTGGAAAGATCTTGATGAATTTTTTTCTAATGAAACTATTTTTAATAAAAACCAAGAGATGCATTGGATAGAGAAAAAAATTCTTTAAAAAGATGTAAGTTCAATTTTAAATGGGCTAGTTTACCCTAAAACTATGTTATATAACTAAAGATCACATGATTCTATATCTGATTTTCTTTATAAAAAAAAAACTTTTGGAATTATAATTGGAACCCTTTCCCTTTCGTAATACTTAGTTCTTTCTTTTGCTACAAGTTTATGAATCTCAATTTCCTAACATCAGTAAATTTTTGCTTTCATTTCAATATATATCATCAGAGTCTCTCTTTTTAAAAAAATCGTTGGATGTTATGTAGTCAATGGTTCAGATTCAAATTCAAGTAAAAGTCTTGTGTTTATTCACCATTCCTATTATTTACTTCTTACCACCTACACACTCTTCATGTTTTTATTGATTTTTATTCCCGTTTTGTTTGATTTTAATCGTCATCCTTAGTGTTGAAAATTGGTCACCATATTATAATTATTGCATAGTTTAATGGCCAAGAAGCACAGCCAGTGCCGGTTCTTGAAGATAGACGACTCTACCCTTTTGTGCAAGGTCCCTGGCTATATGATACTAAGTATTAACTCTTTGATTCAACTGAGTTGATATCTTTAAACCTCAATTGTTATAATGTTAATGGTTTCCAATACCAATTTCAGAAACAAAAATCAAAACCTCAATTTTTATAATGCCTGGGAAAGAATAAGAAAATATAAAGAAAAGGAGAGAGATTTCTGAAACATTTTTTTTTACGATATTTATCTCTAGAAATATTGATTTTAATGAATGTTTCAGGAGTGTTTTGAAAATTTTCAAATGCTTTGGAATGATTTGTTCCTTTTCAATGAATTTTTCATTTTGTTCCCCTTGGTTGAAATATTCCTCTAAAATAAAATTGTAAACCTTGGAGACCTGTGAATTCATCATATCCATTAGACATGAGCTTAACCTGAATCATCGATTTTGGTTATTTAGAATCAACCATTTGTCCAAACTTATTGGATGGGTTGCACTTGCTTGTATAACTGATAGTAAGATCACATATCTTGTGATTTTATACACTGCACTTTTGGCAAGCAAGATTAGTCGTCGGTAATTAGTAGGGGAAGGCGGGTTTTGATCCCAGGTCATCATATCAACAATCAAAGTCTTTAACCAACTTAGCAAGTTGTCACCTTCATACATTGCATGTTTAGATGGAACGATGTATATACAATGACGAAAATCTAGTTGCCAACAAGGATGATCTATCAACGTGAATGATAATCAGAAAAAGAAAATGCTTTACACACCCTCAAGCATCAAATTCACGCGGCCAAAGAATTTGATAGTTGAGGGTAGTTGGAATCTAATAATGGATGGCAGCAAGAAAATGGGAAGTATTGATCCTTTTAGAGGAGACCAAAACATGAACGATAAGTTTATGCCTTCAAATTTTTTATATAGTTCCTTATGATGTTCAATGCTCTATAGTATTTAAAGTTTTAATGGTCGGTAACTCCATTTCTATTGATCTCTTAGAGGTTGAAGGCTATTCATCGACTTAAAGGAAATTGGTGAATGTACTTGTGTAGTAAGTTAGATGCATGTTATCAATTAATTTCCACTTAAAGTGGGTTTTCCTTGGGGATCAATCCTAGTTCCATCCCTAATTGCACTAGCTATGGATGGATTAACTTTTCAATTTCAGTAAATTATTTATAATGATTTAGTATTGGTTGATGACATTATAGATAAAGTGAATAGAAAATTATAATTATGAAGGGTTTGATACCGTATAAATTTAGGATTTCAAGATAATAAATGCATGCCCTTTGTAAGGACTATTCTAGAGATTTGATGTTATTTAAACTTTACTGATTGGGATGTTATATAAGGTTTACTGATTGGAAATGCCCCAAAAAGATAATTGCTACTATTTGGGTTCAATTATTCACAATGATAAAGAGATTGTTTAATAACTTCCACATATGTAATGACGGGTGATTAAGTGATTCATAACTATTGACATATACCAATTATATTAGAAGAAATTTTTTATAAGACAAAAACCAAACTAGTCATGCTTTATGAAGCTGAATGGTTGGTAGTCAAGAAACATGTCCATGAATGAGCATGCCAATGATGAGAATTTTGAGACGGATAAATGGTAATTCTAGAGACGACAAAATAAATTAAAATGGGAATTGTGAAGTTCTTTACTCTAATGGAAGAAGAAGAGTGAAAAATGAGAAGAACAATGAGAGTTGCAACTTTAGAGTTTGTCAAGATGTACCAACCTAGAAATCATGAAGTTTTTATGCGTATACATCAAGCAAAATAAAAGAACTTTACAAAACTAAAAATATATGCTGTTGAAGGGCTTGCTAAAGGATAGAAATATCGTTACTATTATAATGATAGAAGGGTGAGTATCTAACAATCTCTTATATTAAGTATAAGGATAATTTTAACCTTAAATAAATGCCAATTTTTGTAAGCCATGTGCAAACGTACATGCCATCCAACACTAGCATCTTATCAAATCTTGATTCTGTGGACAATAGAAATTTGGGTTATAGAGAATAATTGTGGTGAATGGATTATCTCTTCCACATGATTTGCGGGATGACCGACATGGCTTGTGAGAATGCCATGGCTTCTTCAATTTATGGGGGAGTGTGACTCAAATACATGTATAAATAATGGACTTCCAAGGTTCTCGCATGTATGTCCATGCAAAGTATAAACTATTTTATCCAAAGAACATTGTAAATAATATAAATGGAAGTGTTTGAGATGATTTGGTCGTGTAAAAAGAACATCTATTACAAAACCAGCCATGAGGATCATTTTGATGCAAATCCAGGGATCTTAAGGATGTGAATAGAGGCAGTTAAAAGATAGGAAGATGCATGCTAAGAGTGAAGATGGCCAAAGATGGCGTGGAATAATGAACGTGTTAATACCATGAAATAGAGTTCAAAATGTGATGTGCATCTTGGATATAGTTGAGTGCTTATATGCACTAAAAATTATTGCAAGAATAACTTCCGATTTAATCTAGCCCAAACTTGATGTTCATGCTTGCATCACATGAGGGAGTTGGGGTATTTAATTTCCTTTATCTAGAAATTTTTGACTCAATAACTGGAGGTTTGGCTTTGAACAAAGTGGGATGGAGGAACATGATTCATTTGGCCAGCTTTGAACAAAGTGGAATGGAGGAACATGATTCGTTTTAGAGGACTTCAAATATTTGGGATAAGGTTTTGAAGCTAATCATTGTTATGATATGTATAACCTTTAGAACTAAGTTTTTTATTCAATTGTATTTTCGACAGGTAGTTTACCATTAAATAAGCCAACATTTGGGATCGGTATAACTTGCCAATGATGGACTTGAGATAAGAAAATAGTACGGCATTTGGTCCATTAAGGAATGACGAATGCTAAGAAAAGGCAAGGGCGTTTGATGAACTATGAAGGATTGGCTAAAGACATAAAAATGCTGGAGCATTTACCCCTCCCCCATGGAAAATGTCTCTTTTTTGGCTAATTGGGCGAGATTTAATAAAAAGAATTAAGAACACAAGTATACATGGGACATATCCCTTGGTTGCAGTAGGCGAAACAATGCAAGACCCATCCTATCACTTATAAACTTTACTAGGACTAATAAAGAGATTGTTTTGATTTGGAAAGATAACTGAACTCTATGCGGACTACGTGAATTTAGCTTTTATCACTGCATTCCCTTCTCCAAACCTATGATAAATTTATAAACATCAAAAAAAAAAAAAAAGACCTATGATAAATTTCTCAATAAATACCAGATAATACTTCTTTGATCTTCTTCAACCTTGAATTCAATCTCCACAACGTACGAGCAAACATCAGACCATAGATTAGAAGATCGTAGGCACTCCAATAGTGTTTTACATTTTAATTCCTTTTAGAACAAACCCCAAAAAGCCAATAAGATGCATGAATGATATCTTTGTGGGAATCTCTAATATCAATACATCCACCACCTGAGG
Organism: Akebia trifoliata; assembly: GCF_017979445.1. Classification (NCBI taxonomy): domain Eukaryota; kingdom Viridiplantae; phylum Streptophyta; class Magnoliopsida; order Ranunculales; family Lardizabalaceae; genus Akebia; species Akebia trifoliata. Next base: position 192,836 of record NW_028236846.1, read on the forward strand.
GACCTGGATTCCCCAAACTAGAACCATCGATGTTAATTTTTAACCCAGGTTCAAAACCCTTTGAACCTAACTTGACCTTGCTATATAACCACCAACCCTTTATATTTATAAAAAATGTCCAATCCAAAGGTGATTTTCTCCAATAAAGAAGGCATCACAAGGCAAAAATCTTTGGAAAGTTCTTACATAAGCAATTTTGTAGACTAATTGGTTTAAATTCAAAGAAAGAAATAGTTACATCCACCTTAGGAATAAGCATAGTAGATGTAGAATTGACCAATTTCAGGATAAGTCATTCCTTACCGAAACTATGCACATAACAATTAGATCCTCCTTGATATTCTCCCAATACTTTTCATAAAAGGTTCCAAAATATCCATCAAGCCCGTGAGCACTGGAATTATTCATTTGACATATGACCATATATATTTCCGATTCATCAGTAATTGTTGTGAGCATAATGTTTTGATCAAAAGAGATAGATGGCCAAACATAATTCAATATCTTTGAATTGTACTCAAAACCTTTAAAAAATGGTAGTTTCTCGTATTTAGAAGCTACACAAGTGCCAATCTCCCCCATATTTTCAAGCAGAGTTGAATGACAACTAAAGATTGTGTGATGAAGATGGTTTTTGTGATTTTTTTTTTTTTGTTTTTTTTAGTGTTATAATTTTTTTTCTTGTCTATAGAAACCAAGGGTATTTATGTTTCTTCGAGCCTTATTTTATCTTTCTTTAAAGTTTCATGGTGTTTAGTCAAGTCGTTAGGTGAGTTATGAGTCATTTTTTGGTCATTTACGATCACTTTGGGAGTCAAAATAAATCTGTAATTTTACTCATTAGGTTTGGATGCTCCACCTATTATAGCATATAAATACTCTCCTTGTTCTCTTTATGGAGGCTAATGAATAAGATTTGAATTGTGGTTGCCTAAACAATCTTGGTGAGTAATTCTCAAATCCTAGAAGTGATTTCTAGGAACCCTAGAGTGATTTTAGAGCTTTTCTCTCTTTTTCCGCTTTCTCTACAGGTTCCATATTACTTTTTTGTGCTACCATTGTTTTTTTGTCTTGCGGACCTTGAAGATTGATTGGAGATTTGCTGGACTGATTTTTTGTAACATAAATTAAGTATTATTGCAATTTTATTGCTCCCCATTTTTTTTCTTTCATCTAAAGATTTCCAATATAGTAAACCCTAATTCCCATTCTAATCTATATACTTTGAACCAACCCCATAAACCTTAATTTACTATTTTCAAGTCCTTATTTTCAGTTTTTATCCAAACCCAATCTTGTTCCCCTTCATCCTTAAACTTGAAATACCAGAATATTTTTGCTTAACTAATTTCCCTAATTGGTCCTATATCAGGTCACCAATTAACTTGGTGTGGAAACACCATATCCAATAGTTTTAATAAGTTCTCAAAGAGTTTAGAGATCTTCTATCTCAGCTAATTATACAATATCTAAAAGAACCTGACTTTGTATAGGGATTGTTAAGAATCTGGTTTTATTTTTACAAGCCATATAAAGTAGTGATTAGCTCAATATCATGGAAGTTGACTTGAAATCAAGGGACAAGAATGAAATGTAGGATCTCATTGAATTTCCTAATGATTGTAAGTTTGTGTTTAGGACCAAGTATGGCATTAAAGGCAATATCAGCGAAAAAAGCTAACTATGGTCGATGCTTTCATTTAGAAACTAAGCATCGATTAAAAGGAGACCTTTTATCTAGTATCCAATAATGACTCATTCAAAATTAAGAAGTTTACATATGGATATAAACATATTTTTCAGTAATGATAAGTTTTGGTGTTTATATATGAAGGTCAATAGTACTACATTTATATCTTTGATCTTATATATAAATGATATCTTGCACATTGATAATGATTTAGGTCTATTGAACAAGATTAAATATTTTGTCACCAGAAACTTTACAAATTACAATTAAAGATACGAGGTAGTTCAAGATCAATTTTGAGGATTGTTAAGGTTGTCTCAAAAAGTATATATTGAATGAGTTTTGAAGAGATTTAGTATGTAAAACTATTCAATGATTAATGTTAAACAGATATACTTTATGCTTCTGTTATGTATGTCTAGACTTGTACTAGATCAGAAATCAATTTTACAAAGGATTGTGAGAAAGTTGCAAAGAAAGTGATATGATACTTACAGGGAGCTAGTAATTACATGCTCATGCTTAGGAGGGTTGATCATTTAAAAATGATCACTTAAAGTTGGATTTCATTGGATGCCCCGCCCCAATAGTAGGAAATTTATTTATTTTATGTTTTCTACTCGCAAATGGAGCCATCAAGAAGGTCCAGTTCATGGCATGCTTTGAGGCTATGTAACATAAGTTAGGGTTGCGGATCTTTATCTCAATATTTGGGATTGTCAACACCTTCAATAAGTTTTAAGAATCCATTGTGATGTCACGGTAATCATCTTCTCTAAAACAATAAGTTTTTTAATGGACAAGATACCTTGTTAAAGAGAATGTTTAGAAACATCAGATGTCTATAGCATGCATAAGTTTGTTGATCCAATGACTAGAGCTTGTGTCGAAGACCTTTAGAAAACATTGTGAAAGGATTGATCTTATATATTTGCAAACCATGATGATCTATGATCATAGGGACTGGTGATTAAGACTATTAGAGTATCATATTGAGATCTGAAGATAGGGTGTTTTTGCATTTCTTGTTTCCAACTATGTGTGCACATAGCATTTTTGGATTGTTGACAGGAAAGTCTTGACAAGATATTATTTTGTCTGTTGTGTTGGTAGGTAATAGCTTACGAATTCCCCAACTTATGAATCAGGTCAAGGTTGTTAGTGCGTAATGCATGGAAGGGAGTGTGTTGTATATTGATATACAACCGCAATGACATACGTTAGTGGTCCTACTTAACTAAGTTATTAAGATGATTGACTTTATGGAAGGTTGCAAGAGAGACCCAACCACAACTCTCCTCTTTAGAAACATTTCCTTTGGGCATGTTTCTGTGATTGTCATCCTATCCTATTTAGAAACCTTTGTCAGGAATGTTTTTGTCCTCTTTATAGAAAGAGAGCATGTGTAAATCTCCTACAAAAAAGAATGCATCTTTTGCAATTTAACATAAAAAATAAACCTCTCTCCATCAATGGGAGTTGAGGAAAACATTACAGAAAATTGTTACTCACAGCCTTGAATGGGATTGATTTGAATTTTTTTGGAAAAATTAATCATGATTGTGTGTGTGTGTGTTGAAAGGTGTGCAAACCAAAAACACCCTTTCGTCTTCTCCATGTTGGAAAATGATTTTTTGAACAGTTAAGTTCTGGAAATACCTCTTCTTTGAAGTTGAAAGTCATATTGGTTAAAGAAAATAGTTCTAGAAATATCTCTTCTTGGAAGTTGATAAGTCATATTGGTTGTAGAAAATTATTAGGAATATGGAAAGGCAACGCCCTTGGGTCTCGGTCTACAAAGGGGAAGTGTGGGACAGTTAGTGTAAGAGTTGAGAAGAAGTCTCCTAAAGGCCTTTTGTGAAGGCAAGAGTCTTGGTCTTTTGTGACTTTCTCTTTGAAGTACAATTTTATTTCTCTCCATTTTCTTGTGTTGTTTGGTTTGCAGTTATAATTTCATCAAGGCTTCGGAAAGCAAACAGTATGATTGTTTTTTAGTTGTCAAATCCAACAAGAGTAATTCTGCAAAATTCGAAGTTTTTTTAAGAAAATTAGTTTGATAAAATCACATCAGTCCGGTGGGAGAATGCTAGATTATTACTTAGAATTGCGTGACCTGCATGCCCCATTTTTTGTGTTTGAAGTTTCCTAAAATGTTGGATTCTCTAATAGAAATACAAGTCCAACTTTGAAGTGGGCAGGCTGCTTCAAAATTTTGAAGGAACCCTCGTTACAAGACTCATGGCAATTTGAATTTATTTCACATCCCTGCATTTCCACCGAAATTTAGAATACCTCCTTGGAAATGCCACGTGTAATCCAATGGAGAGGGTTCCTTCTTCAAAGTTTTTTCCTAGAAATACGTACCATGAAAGGATTCCTGAACCAAAAGTTCAATAAAGGAAAGTAATAGTTGAATTAAATGAATTAATTTTCCTTGATGGGTTAGGAAATTTTCAAGAGCGGAAACTCTTGGACTTCTTTCTCTCTATCTATAGAAGGGGAATGCTAATTCATCAATCGGCAGTCATGCAAAGCCAAAAATTTTGCACCCTTTGATTTAAGGATATGTGGTGAAGTAGTTTGTTCCAGACTTCTCGACTTCAAATGGTGCGAGGTTAGTTACTTTGTTTTGTTTAAAGTTGATGTCAATAAGGACATGAAATCACTATTTGTTGATATAAGATTTGATTGATCGATCATCGTTTTGCCATGCAAAAAGCCAACACTTACAATGTCATTGTTTAGCGTTAACTAGGTTCTTGTTATTGTAACGTGACACAAATTTGATCTAATATGCTTAGAAACCAATTACAAATATTTTTCATTGCGGCTTCCTTATTTTTCAGTGAATTTTTTCTGTATTACTGTGGTTAAATATTAAATCCAATATGAAAACCATCTCTGCTGCTGTTTTCTCCACAGATAGTCGATCAATGGGGGAGAGATATCCTTGTATATCGTCGCCGGCGGGGGGTGCTCTCTCTCTTCTGTCATCTAAGACAATTTCTTGGGTTTCGCCGTCTGATCTCTCATCTCGATCCAGTGCTGCTCTCCGTGAATTAATCGCTGAGAATCGTGCGTCTATCCTTGCTAGGCAGCTCTTCTACGACCAAGGCTGGCCCCACCATCCAATCGACGAAATGGGTAGTTCCCAATCGGCTGGGTTCATATCTCATTTGACCCACCAACACCAAATGTTCCCCGATCCATCCAATTGTGATCGATTTCATGAGTCTGGTGCACACGTTACCGTTGATCTAATGCAGGAGCCAAGCTCAGCTTTCCTTACAGGGAAAAGTAAGTCCAAGGAAGAGGAAGAAGATTGTTGTGAGCTATGGAGGTCTTTGGAGGGAACATATGTGGTTTGAAGTTTTTCCATCTTTTGGTTACATTTTCTGTATTCTTGTTTGTTGTAGCTTTTAATTAAGTCTGCAATTTTCAGAAGCTATGTCTATTATGCTGAAATGATGCTGCCATCAAAAATAGACTTTATCTAAACATGAAGTGGGCCTAGTATATGTCTGCCTTCTGATGAAGATCAAGTGGTGGACATGGAACTTTGTGTTGATGATTAGGTGGGTTCAATTTACAGCTAAATCATGACTCTCATCCAATCATTTAGGATGTGATGTATTATAATTTAATAAATAATTTAAGCCCTTTTTATTTATTTGGATTTTACTTCCATCATGTCCTCAAGATATTGTTATAACACATTTTTTAGATATATAATTGTTCTACCTTGGATAGACAAGAAAGGGTTTGGTGATTAGCTCGTCTTCCCTTTCAGGGAAAAATCAAAATTCATAGGAACTAGTCAAAATGTTTGATAACTAGAATCATCTGATTTGATTTGTCCTCAATAACCCATAAGATGATCAAAGCATGAGCTTGGAGCACTAAAAGACTAAACATTGTTCTATGTTTGAGCAACTCCATTGACAGATCATTAAATTTGGATTTAGAGAATTTAGCGTAATTTTGACATACCCCACTGCTCATTTAAGTAGGTATTTGAGATAATCCTGTGTTTTCGATCTGATGGCTTATCCTTGACCTAAGTCTTCTCTAAGAGACTGAAAAAGTGACCTAAATACCATCTTCAACTTTATGCAAAAAATAAAAACCCTCGATTTTTCTCCCAATTAACAAGATACGACTTTTTCGGAAGTTGAAGATGATGGATTTTTTTTTTAAAAAAAAAGAAAAATCAATGGGTTTTGGCAAGACGTTGATGATGAGGTCAAATAGATTTAAAAGGAAATACTAGAGTTTGAACAGTTGAAGAGGAAGGGCTTTAGGTTAGAAGTTGAATATGAAGGCATTTAAGACATTTTCATTCAGTCCCTCAGAGAAGACTGTAGTCAAGGTTGTAAGTCATTCGTTTGAAAACAGAAAGGGTCTCAAGTGTTAACCAAAACATAGAGGTTCATGTTTAATGCACTAGAGAATCCATCAGTGTTGCGGGCATAAAGATGAGTTGGCCCAACACATTCCCTAAAAAGATAAAAGCTTATTCTGGCTTTACTCCATTTCATGACTATTATGTATCAAATATCCAACTAAATAGTGGAGCGAATGAAAAAGAACAAAACCACCACAAGGAAACAAAATATCATCCAAAAGGAAGAGCTAGCACAAAGTAGTAGTTGATTAGAATAATTGTGCAAAATAAAGGGAGGGTCCATTATTATTCACCACAAATATTCAAGGACTTGAATCATCTTTTGTTCCCCACTTGTGTTGATTTATTGGATTCAGTTTTCTTTTCTCTTGGAAGCATGTGTGCATCATCAATTGAGGCATGAATAGGCTAGAGACTTCTCCTCGATGAGCTCGTTTGCCGTGGCATCCATCTTTGCTCTTGAAAATTCATCGATTTTGAGATCTGCCATTTTTCATTTAATAAGCCTCGAGGAGAGATGTTTTCGAAGAAAAAAAAAAAACAATGCATGATTCCAACAGCTATACTGAAAGAAATAGCAGATTATAACATTTTCTAAGTAATATCAACAAAATGTAAGAAATCATCAAACTTCGACACTCTGTGGGATGGCTTTGTCAAGAGAGGAAGAGTTTGTTCTACTACATAATAATGTTTTATCAATTTTTTCTTAGTTTTGCGATTAGTGTATTTAACTTTCATTGCTTCACGAAGCCTCATCAACTGACCAGCAAATATCCTGGATTGATTTCTTGGTTGAAACTTGCTTTTGCAAATCTAACACAAAATTTCTTTTTCTAGCCTGTTTTGAAGAATTAGCACAAAATTTCACCTTCCAAAAGACGAATGCCAGTTTGGTCATATTTCAAAAGAATTAAGGATTTCAATTCATTATAATCAAAGCCTTATCTCCAATAGGCATAAATTTTCACAAAGGCATTGGCGATAAACTACGAGAAAGTTAATTGATGATATGCTTTGGTCATGCAATTAAGGTCAATTACAGCCCCAGTTAGAAGGAATGCACAAATCGCAGGTTCTAAAAGAGCGAGAAAGAACCAAAAGAACATCAAATGAGGTAGTGAGAACGAATATGAACACACTTGCAATACCAAAGGGCATGGCTTTAGATAGAATTGAAAGCGCTGACCCCAGATTTATAGATGTAATATTGATGATGATCCCAAAAGTCTGGGGTCGACAAAACGGCTCATATTCCCCCATTCAGCATATTGACAAAGTCGGAGTACTGGTTTAAAATGGTTAACTTTGGAAAAAATGAGAAAGAAACGGGAAAAAAACGATGAAACATAAAGAATAAAAACTATATTAAAAATTAGGAAAAATGTAAATGCCTAGTAATACATAAGACATTTATTTTAATTTATTCTATGTTTCTAATATAGCATATTCTCTAACATAAGTACACATGTTATTATGCCAAAAAAAAAAAATTACTCATCAACATATCTTTTATAATACACTAGTGAGAAAATGAAAAACCATAACATTAATATATTGTCATCAAATCCTATATTTCTACATTTATGAATCACCAAATTCTATTATGTAACAAATCCCACATTGAAAAACATTCATGAATAAAATCACAAACAACTATAAGGCTACAAAGAAAGTGTTTAGTTTAGTTTAATTTTTTTTTAATGAAAAAAAGGTGAAAATAAAAACTTGTTTAAAATGAATAAAAACTTGTCTTTTTCAAAAAAAAAAAAAAAAAAAACTCGACTAACATTTTAATCCAGAGGTACAAGACGTGTTTTAAACAGGTTTTTTTCTTCTTCAAAGAAACGCCTTTTTGTGTTACTATACCATTCAGTTGCTTAAAGAAAAGAAAAAGAAGTGCCTGCAATATTTTACCGATGGATTCGGACAACTTACCTTGGACAATTGACCATTGTCCTTTCTCGCAGGTAACAGGAAAGGAGTAGATAAGGCCGGGAGGGATGCCATAAGACCCATCTGAGTAAACACCCATGGATACCCATATGCCCTGGATATTAAAAAAATAATGAAGTAAATAAGAATATGTAAGTACTGGGAGTAGAAGAGAAGTGATGCAAGATCAAATATGGTTTAGTAGAAGAGAAGTCAACCTTGGGAGTACCAAGAACCCAATCATGTATGTGATCGCACGCTGCACTTGCAGCAGACAATGCACTCGATAACTTCCTAGCTTTGATGATGGCAGCGCCCCGCTGCTGTACTGTGGTGATGAACTCGGTTTTCAGCCTTGGATAAACAAATGACAATAGAAGTCTTTAGTGAAACAGGTAAAGGAGGAAATGGATAAATTGGCAGATAAGCTAAAATTTATGAAGATTGGTGAATATTAACATTAGGAATTTCTTTGATAGTAAACTTTGACTTACATTTCGTAGGAAAGTTGCATGGCAATGAAATTGCTACAAAATGGAAGTTTCTTTTCTAACTATTCAATCTTAGAATGGTTACTTAGCTCAAAGGGTGATATTGTTTTTTCTTTTCTTTCTCATCATCATCGTCATTGTCAAAGCCTTATCCTTGGAGTGCTAAATAATTCATGTTCCTCCTTTTATTTCTATCTAAACCACTGTTTTCTATCTCTGCAATTGTGTTCATATCCTTTCTCACTACCCCAATCCATGTTCTATTTTGGCTCTTCGTCTCACTCTCTCAAAATCTATGTTTAAGACCGATCCAATATTTGGAAGAAAAATTGTCAAATTGATTGAACCATCAGACCCTGGTTCAATTTGGTTGGACCAATTTTCATTTATTACAACAAAAAAAAAAAAAAAAAGTGCAGTTTTTCCTACATCACCTTCATTTATATTTCATAAAAAGTATCATTAAAAACTTAGCCAAAAAAATAATAATAATTTGGATTACAAAAAATTATCCCATTGTAGAAATTATAATCTTTCGCCAAAAATTTATCTTAAAAAGAAATGATTTCAAAAAGTTTCGTAGTTTAGAATGGTTCTCAAAAACCAACAGTTCACTAACCAAACAGGTTTTATTATAAAATCCAAGGACCTGGTTGGACCACAGGATCGGTCTGATGTCTAAATCTTTGTTGCACATTCCTTTTAATTGGGGTTGTAACCAGCATTACATTTTGCAAATTTATACAAATACATAACTTCTTGTCATTCATCATAGAATCTAAAAAAGATTGGTTTAGAGAGCTACCATTGGTCATTGGAGACAAGTTCTCTGACAGACATCTCTCCACTACTGGTAATGACAGTTGCATGATTCACATCAGGATATTGAGTTGAAGAATGGTTGCCCCATATGATTACGTTCTTCACGTCACTGACCTGGACATTTAACCTCTCTGATATTTGTCCTAGAGCCCTGTTGTGATCGAGTCGTGTAAGGCACGTGATGTTCTTCTCTGGAATTGAAGGGGCAAATTCTTTCAGGATGAGTGCATTGGTGTTTGCTGGATTGGCAACAACCAGAACCTATTGAAAAAGAAAACATACATTAGCTCTTTGGAGGAAAAAAGTGTGGTATAAATGTCTTGTATTCCGTTGGCAGTACACTGAGTTGCGGGGGTGAAGGGGACAGGTCCCATACCAGGGGCTCGGGAGCGGAGCCCCAGGTCCAATTTTTTTTAGGGTTTCGAGAAAGGCAATTGTGTAATATTTTCTGAATTTCTATTTCTGGGGAGATACACATTTTTGCATCTCCCAACTTTATAAATAGAGATCTCTAGGGCTGTAAAACTTGAAAGAAAATAGTGATTGTTCTTGATTTGATCCGTGGACGTAGGCACACTGCTAAACCCCGTAAATCCTTGTGTTTTATGTGATTTTTGTCCTCTTTGTTGTTTCGTTTTTTTATGAAAAGAGCATCCAAAGTCTAGCTTTAAATGGATGAACAATGATATTGAAGGATTTGGCCCAGCCGATACATGTAGATATGACCGAGTACCTTTATCACTTCCTAATGACAAATTTTTCTGCAGTAAAAATGTTTTGATTACCTTCAATGAAATAGATGCCTGCAAAGCACACAATTGAATTGGAATAACCCACTTATCACAAAAGCAAGGAAAGCTTATGAACTCCTCAGGCCATGAGGGTTACTCCTCCCGCAGTTATAGAAACCATATTCCTTAATTCTAATAAAAGTTTATATAACAAACCTATATCCCCTGTTTTTTTTGCTAAGAAATTGAGTGAACTAACACAGATTTAGAGCATTACCTCCTACCATACATATTTCATACCCAGAAATTCAGAAGGTCCATGTGGTTTCCAAAATAATATCATTGCATCGTCACCATAAAGGATTTGAAACTATCAAAAAACATTTGTTTTGTCCACATTCCAAGCAAAGCTCTATCTACTGGCTGATTCCATTCCCTAACGTTTCACGCATATCAAAACTTAAGTTATTCAAATATTTCATTTTATTATTTATAAGATTTTAAAATGTATAGATTATCTGATTTCATTCTTTCTACATTCCAAACTTGACAGGAACACAAGATATTTAACAATGGTTCTCTGAACAAGAATTTTCTTTTTGATTTCTCTAGATGGAGCCACCAGGTATAAGTGAGGGGACATTGCCTTTAAAAATAATTCTGCCATGCACATATGGCTGCCCCTGAATCCCAAGAAATAACAAGTTTGTTCTCTCTAGATAGATAAAAAGTTGTATCCTCTGAACATATGGAATTAACAGCATGGATGCAGTTCATGAGGTCCAATGTGTGTCTCATGCTTCGTATTGGTGTTGGAAAACATGTGTCTTTTGCTTGTTACTTAGCAGGCAATCATCATTTCTTAGTTTTCCATAGACCACACAAGGTCATTTGCTTTATCCTTTTCTCATACTAAAATTATCAGGCGTTCCAACATTGGTTTTCAATCATTTAATTATTGTTTATCGGATAGATTTTAACCTATTGTTATCAATATTATCATTCCACGGTAATGAAGAAATTGAAGAGTCAAAAAGATAATCGACAAGGATATAATTCGCAATACTGAAGTTTGAAAAATCTGTCTATTGTACTGTACTATGTCCATAACTACCTAGGAATTGAAAAATTATGCAAACTATTCAGGAGATCCATAATTCACCTTGCAGTTAGTCGCTGCATGCTCCTCCAAGGCTGAAGCTTGGGCTTTATAGATTGACACATTTTTGGACATCACATCTTTCCTTTCCATTCCCTCCTTCCTGGGGAACCCACCAACCATAATTGCTATATCGACACCAATACAAGCTTCGACAACATCCGTGGTAGCGACAACACCTGTTGAACCATATATTGATCACAGATAATAAATAAAAGAAAAAAAAAAAGTTCTATGGAAACTATAATTTTTTGATTGAACCATGGAATATAAGAGGCACACCTTTAAGAAGAGGAAATGCAGCATCAATCAACTCCATTTTCACCCCATGCAAGGCATCTGCAACAGGTTCAATATCAAGCATATGCAGAATAACAGGCTGATCTGGACCCAACATTACCCCTCTAGCGATCATTGGGACAAGAGCATAGCCAATTTGCCCTGTAAAACAAGTGGATGTCAACCTATACAAAATATGTAGTCAAAGATTATGCACAAACAGACATTATAAACATGGAACAAAAGAGAACATTAAAAAGCAATATGACAATGGAGCCATAGTTCTTTTTAGTGTTTATCGTAAAAAAAAAAAATTGCTTAGACATGAGTGGGCCTAAAAGAACGAGAGAAAGCCCCAGAAGGATGTGGATAGTAGTAATGGAGGATTTAACCACAATTGAATTAACAAAAGGTATGACTTTAGACCGAATTGATGATGATCATCGTCATCATTTTCTTGGATATGTTACTTCTTCTTTAGATAGTAATAGTATAATAAATCTCATAGATTTGGGGTTGAGTCCATAGCTCAATTGTGAGTTGATCACTATAAAGACACATTGTTCTATGGAAGTTATTCTATAGGAAAATAAAAAAGGTACTGTTCCAGATTTTGGTGTGCATTTGGGATACCCCTGGTTTTCACATTGGTGACATAACCCACTTGACAACCGCTTCCGTGAGAGAGATTAATTAAAAAAAAGATTGAAATACCCCCATCTTCAACCACTTGGTTTTCCCCAAAAATCCAACTTCTTCAGCATTTACATTAAAGAGGCAATTTATTTGGAAACACATGGTTCACAATAACACCCCCCCCCCCCCCCCCCCCCCCCAACCAACCAAATAATAATAATAATGATAAATAAATTCAACAATAAATAAATAAATAGACCTTTAAGGCAAAAAAATTTAATTTATTTGGCATTCTTGATTTAATTCATTAACTCTTGATTTTTTTCCCAAAACCAATTATCTTCAACCCTTGATTTATTTGGCAAAGTCTTCTAGAGTAAAATATTTACTATTTTCTTCACATTGATTTATCTGCTAGTTCCTAATCCTTACTCGAAATTGCACTGGGATGTGGAGTTAAGAGGTTGTAGATATTGGTTTTTAAGGACAAAAATTAAGGATTTAGGCAAGAGGTTGAAGACAAGGCTATTTGGTCATTTTCCATTAGTCTTCGACTGAAGACTGAGGCCAGTTTTAAAAAACAGGGATATCTCAGAAATACCCCAAAACATAGAGGAGTATCTCAAAATTTCTCTAAGTAATATCACAATAGCCGAACTTTTGAAGTAATACAAGGTACTCCATTTTCCCAATATAATGGGACTAAAACGATATTAATTATCTTTAAGAACCAAAAAATTCGATTAAGAACAGAAAATTTTCTCATTCTTATAAATACAGTAAAACCAAATCAATAAAAATCCACCAAAACGAAGAAATCCTCGAGATTCCAAGAAAATTTCCAAAAGAAATTGAACTAGTGGAAAATTTTCTAGGTCATGAAGCAAAGAATCTGAGCTAATCTCTAAATTTCAATCCTTCGTACAAGAACATACCAATAAGCTTAATCAAAACAGATTGAAAGAGAATAATATTGAGAGAGAGGTTAATTACCAGCAGCGCCAGTGACGAGAACCCTCACTGCGTCTTTCTCCATTGTTGCTGCAGAGAACTTGAACTTGAACTTCAATCGAAAATGAAGAAGAAATCCTCAAATTTATATGACAGAGAAACAGAGTCATGGCGATATTCGAGGAGTTGCGATAAGATCTTCGAAAGGCTGCAGCTTTTACCGTTAGAACGCCCATGCCATAGAGAAAATGTGCTAAATCATAACTGAATTTGACACGTGGCAGATAAATATGACGACAATTGGCACACTAATTAATAAAAGAATCCGGATCCTGTGCACGCAGGTGGAGGAATGAAACCTTCCTCCCACACGTCAGTACATGACACCTTAGCTACGTTTCAAGGAAATTTTGAATAAAAAAAGAGAGAGGATACTTAAGGCTTTAATTCCTTAAAATGTGACTAACGTGGCCTATACTGAGGTGTGGGAGGAGCGTTTTATTCCTCCACCCTGGATGCACACAATCTGAATTCTTAATAACAGGAACCATGGCTGCGTGTCTTAGACGGTATGATATAGTCCCACATTGCCCAAAAATATATTTTTATATTGGTTTCAAACATGAGAGTGTGCGGTAACCGTGACGAAGCGATTGGGCCTTCCTACCTCTCAGGTATGGATTAGCCCAGGAAAGTCCCCGGGCCGAATTTCGTAGAGATGCGGACTCGAAAAGGAGTTTACTTTGGGAGAGGGGAGGGATCGAGCGCAGAGACACGTGTGGAGCTTAGGTTTCCCCCCAAAGCCACAGCTATTCGCTTAGTCCTCTAGGACTAACAGAACGGGGATTACGATCACGGTTACCCAATTTTTTTCTTTTATTTGCCCTCAATTCATTATTGAGGCATTTTATCAAACAGTTGGAATGTGCTCTCTCTCCCAAGCTTAGTCCTCTAGGACTAACAGAACGGGGATTACGATCACGGTTACCCAATTTTTTTCTTTTATTTGCCCTCAATTCATTATTGAGGCATTTTATCAAACAGTTGGAATGTGCTCTCTCTCCCAAGCTCACAAAAGTCTTAAATATATATTTTTTTTAAAGGAGAATTCTTTAGATAAGAGAGCAGACGATAAAATCGGCAAATCAATGAATTAATTGATTATTTCTTAATTAAATTTTTAGTCTTAGCCAAGTCCAACTATCGAATCTTAATTTTTTTTATTACAAATAACTTTTTTTATTTATTTAAAACAATCTATTTTCTTATTTATCTTTCTAAGACAATTGATTTTGTAAAATCTTACCCAACACCTTTTATAGCGCTCATTATTAATTATAAATCGATAATTGATTATGAAACTCATAAATCAAGATTACCAAATGACCCTTAATTATGTGTACAATTAATTTATAATGAAATCAACAAAAAGGTTTAAAGAATGTTTAATTTTTATGATTTGATTGTGGTCGAGAAAATGACAGAACTCGACGAAATCTGAGTTAAGGCGGTAGTGAATCACCAATGAAGCAATTTGTAGACTCAAAAACTCGTTGGTTGCAACAAAAATTATTTTACATATCATAAATAAGATTTTCCTTGCTATTGTGGGGTAACTTGGGTCGGATTTTCACTATCGACTTAATTATGAGATTTTGTCTGGTAAGTTCAAACCAAACTTATTTTAGAAAATTCGATAGGTAACTATGGAATATTACTAAATAGATTCGGAAAGTGTAGATGCTAAATTTTGCTCTATTTCGAGATGCTCTTCCTCCCTTTCGTAGCCCGTTCGGACTTGCAAAAGAGTTCATTCTGACGATCAAGTTAGAAAACTGCACTCTTTCCTTTTTGTTTTTTTTGTTTTAAATATTTTTTTAGAGAAGAGAGATCCCCCCTACTCTTGAGTGGTTCCCTTCCCTTTATAGGAGTCCTCTATCCTCGTTCTCTGTGCCCTTCCCTGAGGTGACTCAGAGTAATTAACTTATTCTTTGGTTTGTCAGTTGCAGGTGTAGTTGCAACTGCTTTGACAATCCTGGAATAATCAAAACTGATCTGCCACGATATGGGTTGTCATATCAATCAATTGATGGTACATCTGTCAGATCCGTCTTACCGATTTATATTTATTTTCGATATCTACGGAGCATTTCCTCCAAGTTACTTGATGGGTTGGCGATGCACGTATGAGCTGCGTGCCCGTGCATCCGAGAAGTTCCCACCATTGTATCCACGATGCATGTTATCCGAGATTCGTGTCTACGCATCCGAGAAACGTATGAGCTACGTGTCTATGCATCTGAGAATTTCCCTCCACAGTAAGTACTTGTTGAATCTTACAAAATAGATTCAGTAGGTATCTACCATACAAAACATTCACGTGTGAACCATTTTAATTTGATTGAAAGTATTAGGATAAGAAAAATTCTCATTTGAAACCTTTCTACATACAAATAATAAGACGAAGAGGAAGAAAAATCATGCCATACCCACAAGTGTGTGCAATCAAAATTATTAAAGAAATCAGTGAATTAGGTGTACAAATGGTTATTATAAAGTTAAGGAGGGTATCACAACTAAGTGGATACAATTTATCATTTTGGTGTGTGCAAATAAAGGGACTCTAATTCTTTTCGAAAATAGATAATAATTCTAAATTAAGTCATGTTGGAGTTACTTTAAAAGTAACATCAATTGACACTTTGTTGACGTGAAGGTGTATACGGAACCATAGATACTTTTCACTCGTATCTCGAAGAAAAGTATCTATGGTTCCGTACTCACATTTATTTTATGTTTATTTGATAGTCTGCGTTAACTTTGTCAAGTTTAGTTGACCTGACTGACTCGATAGGCATCTTTTGAGTTCCGAAACTTAGGGTTGGTCATCCTAAACCAAAGCGTGGGTGGTTGTGAGTGCGAGAGTGTTAAGTTTAATTTGTACGGTGTGTCTGGATGGAATAATGATACCTCATGTTAGTGATAATTTATGCAAATTATATTTTTGTGATTCTTAAAATTAATAATCTGTAACACTCTATTTGCATTGAGAGAAATGGAGAAAAGAGAAGCGAAAAATTATTTTCTTTCCATTTCTCTTGTTTAGGAAGTTAAGTGAGGAGAGAAGAGCAAGTTAATGGAGAGAAAATTGTTCAATTTTTTTCTCCCCCCAAATCAGAGAGATTTGAAGAGAAAATGAGAAAATTGAACAAATTACTTCTTATTCTATTATTTCATAAATGGGTAGTCTTAGGTAAATCTTAAATCGATTCCAAAAAGCCGACTTCCCTGAAGTTCATATAGGAACTAAGTTGACTAAGTCTAAATCCGACCCTTGTGGGCTCAGGTCAGATTCATGGTGATGCGTAAGATCCTACTGCATGCAGGTTAATTGTTGGGCTCTTTTGCATGCCATCATAATCGACTTTGAAATGGATTCGATCTATGAAGGTGGAAGAATCTCAGGATCTAATGGCCTTCTTCCATATGGAAGGATAAGTCCAAGAACTTCTTAATTATAGTAAACCTGATCCAACAGTTACATGAAATACTTTATGGTAAAATTGATCCCCTTCTTCCATATAGATTTTCTCCTATGACAACTGGACGTAATTTTACAATATATTTAATTATTTTTTTACATTAAATCATTGGTTAATCTAACTATATATACATTATAGAGGCAGGCAGGGTCGAGACAAGAACTACTAATTCCTGATGTGGTACGGTTTTGATGGGCTGATTTTTTTTTTTTAATTGTATAGAGCTCTAACCCTTATTTTTTTCGGGAGGAATAGACCAGATTAACGTGAAAAATAGACCCAAGTGCCTTGTTATCGCTTCAATGACTATTTGTTGGGCCATGGGTTCTATTATAGTGTTGCAAATCCCTCTCTTTTTTATTTTTTTGATTTCGCATATAGATACATATTCTGTGGTTTAAGAGTCAATAACAGTCTCTTTTAATCTTTAGAATGTTTCTTAATAGAATGACAATATGTTCAATTAATTATAATATACATTATTCTTTTTTTTTTATCCAAAATGCATGTAAGAAATATTTTTTTTGGAAAAACAATATGGCTTGGATGGATTTTACAGAGAACTTCTAATTCTCTAAGTCTCAAACCACTCAACATTTTTCAGGAAAATAATTTATATTTATATTTTAATTTTAATAATTCAGTGGGAAGTACACATTATAAAATAATTTTAATTTAAATAATGATACTGACAAAAATTTTGAAGAGAAAAGATATAGGGATCTTTCAAGGAAAATGCTTGACTGCCTGTGTTGGACACTGGGTCCAACACTGAGTTAACCTGACAATGGATAGAGAATCGTTGAATTAGGTCAACTCAGTGTCCAACTCATCTTTCAATGTTGAACCTAGGAAAAACCAAATTTTGAGATATTTTAAGAAACAAGTCGTGATAAAATGACTACCCCACGTGGTATACTCAATCGACTCTCCTGATGTGACATGTGCTAGAATCGTAGGTCCATCCTCCTCGGGATACACAATTACATATATTTATGGGGATTGCAATTGTGTATCCCAAGGAGTACAGATTTACGATTCTAGTACAAGTCATGTCAAGGGAGTCGATTGAGTATGCATAGATTTTTTTTTTTTTTTTTTCATGATTGGCACTAAAACAAACCAGAATATAATCCAACCCATGGTGTACAATAAAATTTAAGGTTCCCTTAATCTGTCCCGAGTCTGAAAAAAAAAAAAATCTGAACTGGATTCAGTAAAAACAGTTTAATTGGATCAAATAAATTTGAGTAGTCACAATATTGTATCCTAAAGAGAGAGGAATAGTGGAGGGGAAAAAATAAAAATAAAAAAAAGCTTTCTTTTGCTTTTTTGGATCCCAAGTGGGAAGGATAAGGAGGGAATAGTGAGTTTGCAAGCAAGGTATCCAATCCAACAACTCTAAAGTAAGTTTAGATTAGAACATTTCTGAGACTGAGGTGGAAAAGCTAGGATAAAATGTCTTTATTTAAAATTAATTTGATAACGACTTCCTAAGATGCCACGTGACACTCTTATACTACTAGGGTCTGATTGGTTCGTGGGATTATAATATTGAAAGTTGGACATCTAAAGTTCAACTTTTAAAAGTTGATAGTGAGAGATAATTACGATTCAAGTGTTTGTGTTTGGTAGGATTACATGTGAGAATTGATCACCTCAGTTGTAGTCTTTAGAAATATCCAACTCCAGTACTTTTTCAACTTAGTTTATGCTTGAATTGGACAGTTTTAGATCCTTCAATAGATTAATTGGCCATTAGTATGATTTATTATTTGTGAAATTAAGATGTTTGAAAGAGGTCGGGTTTGAGTTTCTATCAAATATATATATAGTCGAATGATCATCTTCATCTTCGATCGTTTTCTTATATCAAGCTATGGGCTGATGAGTTATCGATTCTCTTCCTAATTATAACTCGCACCTCACAAGTAAAGAATTGTCGGCTCCTTAAAAGAGAGAGTTGGCTACTTTATTAAGTTGGCATTCTAAACCCACATGAATATAGCAACTTTTCTATTAGTTGCAAATTTTCAACCCCAACTCTCTACTTTCAAATAGTTCCCTAATCTCTGGAATATTATTTTAGTTAATAATCCCTTCTATGGTTTTCGCATCATTAATGCTTGCTTTTCTAAAGTAGGCATATTATTTTCACTCAATATAATGTCATTCTTCAAAGTTGTTTTGTGATATATCGTGGGATTGTTTTTTTTTTTTTTTTTTTTTGAGGCTTGGCAAGCGAGGTGTTATATGAATCCATTAAGCTCCTTAAATTTATAACACTGCCAATACTTTTTAGAGTCGTGCTAGGGTAATTGTGCTGACGAGGAGGAGGTGCATACAAAACCATTGATAATTTTCACTCATATCTCATGGAAACACATCTATGGTTCCGTGCACATCTCCACCTCAACGTAAGCAGTGTCTGACACAATGTCTTGCATGGTCACTTCACTATTTTCTTACTTTTTATTTAGTAGTAGTATTTTTTATGGTAGTATTTGGGAAGTCGTTTATGAGATACTTTCCACGTTCTTGGCGTTAAGAAGCATTATCCTAGTAGAAAATGACTTAAATACCTTCATTATAATCATCATAATTATTATCACCAACACCATCATCGTCATTACCATCATTGTCATTACCAGTATATTCATAACTTTAGTTCATTACACTTGTTTTTTTTCCATTAATTATCATCATCTTATCAAGAGCTCAAAGATGATTGATTTGAGGAAGAAAAATCAAAGATTTCCAAGTCTTTTAGGTCATTTATCATTAGTTGATGAAAGAAGACCAAGGTCATGGGGGGCATATCACAAATTTGAAAATACAACGGTATCTAAAATATTCATAGAAAGACCACCACGTGTGAAGATTCCAAAATCCAAGTGAGGCCTTACCATCCAAACAAGAATCGTGTATATTGTGCTATTAGCCAGAAAGGAAGACATACTCCCTAGGATCCACCTAGAAAAGCACGATGCCTGTGCTTTTACGTCAAGTAGTCTCCATATAAAATTCTACCGCTGTCACGCAAGCACGCACGCTCGCCCACCACCGAAAGCCCCAATCACTAAAGACTAACTCCACTTAAGAGAACATAATGATTATGGATCATGGTCTCGTGCATATAACGTCTGTCTTGCTGATCACACGTGTCGAAGAAAAGATTTTAACTTATAAAAAACTTCCACGTATGATTTCATAACAAATTCTTGTCATCCTTAGAGTACAAGATCACTACTTTGGAATATATAATAAGTATCTAGTGCAGCTGGGTTGCACGAGGGAAGTGAAGCACAAACCCATTTATCAAGGAGAATGTTTCTTTGAAATTCAAATGGAATGAACATCAACTGTTTGTGTCTTTGTAGATAGATTTCGATTTCGAGCTCGAAAACAAGAAAACCCAGCACCTGATTTCATGGAGTATTAATAATCAAGCACGAGGACTCTATTGTATCTGTTTCTGTCTCTTACTGATCACTCCTGATTTTCATCTTTTCTGTTCCAACTAGTTGTCTACTATATATATACATCCATAGAGAATTTGGAGTTCTAATTGAAGCTAAGTCGTCAGTTTCTTTGTTTATTAAGAGCTGAGCTTGCAAGGTAATATAACATACATCTCTCTCTATATATCTTTTTTTCGAAATTATATAGCTTGGGTTCTTTTACACCAATTAAAAATATGTGAAAAATCTCAAATCTCTGCTTGGGTGGTTTTGTTTTTATCAAAATTTAATTTGAAACCATAATCACCCACTTTCCAAATGTATCCAAAAACCGATTAATCGGTTTTGGGTCTACCCTTTAAGATTCTGGTCTCTTTTGGTTACTCGAAGGAGATCTGATAATGGATTTTTTTTCCTTATAATTTATAATTTATATAAGCATTGAGTAATCTAATTAAATATTAATCAATGAGCTAACCAGAAATAAATGTACTTCAGCTAAAATTAGAATCTGAAGAGAATGTGTAGACTTAGTTGTTTTTTTTTTTTTCCACTTTTTCTTTGCAAAGACAGTCAAGAATTCATGGTTAGTATCAACTATCAATTGAGAAATTTACATGTTAAATTTTATTTTTTTCTTTTCTAATTAAAATTTTTGTTGGTTTTATCATTGGTTACCGATGGGTAATGTGTATTTGTAGGATCAATTCTTTTTGCAAGGTTTTGAGACCTAAAAGCAGAATCGATCCGTTGGCACCTCTAGCCCTACATGGCTAGAAAGGACTGTCAATGGATTGGGTTCGGAACGGATCAGAGCCAAACCATAAGTATCTGATTGACTCCAGAACCAATATGATGCGTACTGGATTGAGTATTAATTTGATCCTATAATATATTTTTTTATAAATATATATTTGTAAAAAATTATATACAACATTACTCATTCGAGTCAGCTTGGGCGCTGTTGGTAATGAAAGCAGATGAGAAAGTAGAAAGCAACTTTGAAAACCATTGTAGGATTTAGCAATTTTTCAACATGGGCTTCACAAACAAGCCCCCGACCAGGTTAGTCGAATCAAACAACAGGAAATCAGCAATCAGGCTGTTTAATATTGTGAAGGTCCACACATGATGGACCAAACCATTCATGGATTCATTGGTGTACCATTTAGCACTTTGAGATAGACTTCAAAACCTTGAAGTCAAACTGATTGATCATTTCTATCCATTAGATTTAGCATTTTTTCAAGAGAAACAAGTGGGTCCATTGATTTGAAATTTTGATGTCTATCTTGTTTTCATTTTCAGTGACTGATTGGGAGAATGGAGGGTGGTCGTTATTTGACATGGAAAAAGAATTCTTTACATGGGCTAGAGGATGTAGAGGAGGATGAAGTGCTGGAAGTAGCGCCATCGTCATTGTTGTCAATTCCTCCACCACAGACACCAAAGGAACCCATGGAGTTCTTGTCAAGATCATGGACTCTCTCTGCTTCCGAAATCTCCAAGGCTCTCACTCATAAACATACACATTTCCTTTTCGACAACCATCTTGATAAGAATCGGGAAACCATTGTTGCACCGCAATATGTAAGATCTATCTATCTTTTCTATGCACCTTGTTGAATTGTATGAGCTTTTGATGCGAGTCAAAAACTCTAAAAGCGTATTATAGAAAGTAGCAACTTAGTTGAAGATGCCAGCTTAGCAAGTTGGTAAGTCGTGTGGAAAGTCTTCCCACGTCTTAGGTTCGACTCTCTTAGAACCCAACTTCACGATTACCTTCCAAAAAGAAAAAAACTTAGTTAGTTGGTAAAGTATGTGAATGTTGATACAACACATGAAATCAGAACCCACCTTCACCTGTTTTATTACCAAAAAAAGAAAAGAAAAAGAAAATCTAGAAGTGCTTGATAAAGGATGGCCAGAAATTACTTGGACAGACAGAGATGATTAGAAAATATATTAAGATACAAGTCTTAGCTGAATATACTACTTTAGAAAGAGTTGAATGAAAAAATAGGATTCATGTTTTCTATGTGAATATCTAATAAACAACATATATGATGATGAATATGGTAGAATTAAGCCAAAGTCGGCCAAAATTTTCAACATAGAATGAAGCATCCAAATATGTTTGAGATATGATAAGTTTCGATATTTAGATACCACACTGAAAGGAATGAGCCTCATCGTCCAAATTTTGGATGGTTAATGCAAATTACAATCAATGGTCCAAATGAAAAACTAGATATCAGATCGTTAGGATCATTCAATCAGGTCCCAAGTTGGCATCGAAGATCTCTTGGGAGGGAAATGATGCCATTAGTAGATCATACTTACACTCAACCAGTTTCCCAAATTAATTTTTGCGTAAAGCTTTGTTGATGTTGTTGACGATGATCTACACGCTACCAATTGTTTTCTGATGTTTTCCTTGTATCATCTTTATTGTTTGGCAGCTTTGCAAAACAGTTAATGAGGCGGTTAAAACAGTTAACGCACGGAAAGCAGGGTCAGTTGGGAAATGGTTTCTTAATAAGGAGTTTAGCAATAACAAAGTAAAGAAGAAAGAGAGGGCACGTGTGGACAATGCCCGGGTTCATGCTGCCTTATCAGTTGCTGCAGTTGCTGCAGCATTGGCTGCTGTGGCTGCAACTGAGAACTCCAATGGTCCAAGCTCGAAAATGGGTACCACCGTCGCATCTGCTACAGAGCTCTTAGCATCACATTGTATCGAGACTGCTGAATTAGCTGGGGCAGATCATGATCGTGTGGCTTCCATAGTAAGATCAGCTGTTGATGTTAGAACCCCGGGCGATCTAATGACACTTACAGCTGCAGCTGCAACAGGTATCAGCTCCATTTTTCTAAATTTTCTAATGATTTTGTGGCAAATAATGTTTCACGATGCAATGCGATGCACTCATATATGCCAACCTTTATTAATCAATAATATTTTGTCATGATTCATCACCAAGAATTAATTTATTTGTACATGAGGAATATTGTAAACCTATATCCAAATTAAGGATCTCAAGGGCAATGTTGATATTCTAGTTTAAGGAATGCCTATAGGAAATGCTAACGTTCAAGACTTCAACGGGACATGGTAACTCCACACATGTGTTTTCCATTTTTGCCTCAAAAAAGATTTTTGTAGTAATAAAAGTAAGGGTGCTATTGTCATTTGCGATATAAAATAAAAAATTATCTATGAAAATGTAATTGCATTGTTCCTTTTTAAGATTATTGAAAGAAAAACCGAATCGTAGTTTCTTTCTCATAGTTAGTAAATCACTATCACATTTGCATGGATACACACTACCAAACCATGTTAGTTCTTGTTGTATTCTGTGTGTTCTTCCTTCTTTTCTTGCCTTAGCGGTTTTATTTTCAATTTTTTGTTCACAAATTTTATCAATTGAAAAAGCTTTACGAGGAGCGGCAGCACTGAAAGCAAGACAACCGAAAGAAGTGAGGAACAATGCAGCTGTAATTCCATATGAAAGGGGTGTCGTGGATACTTGTCGAGCTGAAAGGGAGGTCATGATTTTATGTGCAAGGGTGACTTGCTTCATCGTACACGAAAAGGTAATCCGTCTATCCCATTATCAAAATCAGCATTCAACTGGTGATCATTTTAGATTCTCATGTGCAACAAGTGCCTATAGTAAACAGTATCGTTGAGGTGTATGTGCAGTGAATTGGAAATATCATTCAATTGGGTCCCACATAACAATCTTTCAACATAAGTTAGTCTCATTGAACGATTGCTATCATTCAATCTATATATAAGATGGTCACAATTTCACCATCACTCTATTAGTGTAGCTTGTGGAAAATAAGATCCTTCATGGAACCCATTGAATGTACATATGGCCCACTGTTTCGTTCATCCAAACCATTCATTTGGTTGACCATCTAGGCTCTAGAGATCGAAAACAGAGCTAATGAATCATTACCTCATCAATGGAAATATAGGCACTTTGTCGAACCACATAAATCTTGATGGGTGATGTATGTGTTATATATTCGTTGTGTTTGCGTTTTTATAATCTGGGTTTTGACATTAACAAATTTGATATTTGATATTTGACAGGGATCCTTCGTTGGAAGCGAGTCTCCATCTACATCAACAAAAGTTCACAGGTCATGGTTAAGCTCAAAAGCAAACATGTTGCAGGAGCTTTTTCAAAGAAAAAGAAGTGTAAGCTTTCTTTTATCTTTTTCAGATTTTGAAGTCGAGTAAATTTACATCATTAATCATCAGGATTGGATATATTTTATGTTTTGTGGACCAATCCACATATAATTTGCACAAAGTTGTAATAATAAAGTTTATTAAACCATGGAGATGGAAATTTATTATCGGTTCCTTGGTATATTATACTGATGTTATGATTTTATGTCTGTACCAGGTGTTGTGTATGGTGTCTGTGATGGGATTACCATGTGGTCGATGAGAGAAAGCGAGGAGAGCATGGAAGAGAGTTGCTACTTTGGTCTGAAAACTGCACAAGAAATTTTAGAGTTCAAAAGCAAGAACAAGATTTACAAGCAGAAATGGGTTGATAGTATACAAAATCTGCTTCATCAAGTGAGAAGTATTGAAGGGACCGAGCGATCACTGGAATTATTAAGGTTTAATCAAGAGATTGGGTTATATTAATAGTTTGCAATGCATTTACAAAGTAGAGTTGGAGAAGAAATATGTAAAACTTGTAGATAATATTGTAAGATGCTTTGTTTTCAGACTATTAACCTATATATGTGGTCCAAATAAATATGGTTTCTAAAATCAAGCCAAGAGTTGCCAAAGGAGTCAAGAATTGATTAGTAAATTAATCCTAATTAGTAAACCAACGATTAAGTGCAGCCCTTTTCCATACATGGATGGTCTCTAGGATTGGGGGGAATTTTTCTGGCAAAATATTCCTTGAGAAAATGAATTTCATCGTTTGATTGTTTTGATTGTACGTAGGAAAAAGAGGAAAAGAGCTAGCTTTTAGTTTTAGAGTTGGGAGTAATCGTGAGAGAATAACATTAGGCAATGGAGAAAAATCATTTTCCTAAGGGTGAATGTTACAAAAAACCTAACCAATGCACTATAAACACAAGATGCAATCAGACACACAAGGACAACGATTGACGCGGTTCCCTCAAGATTGAGGTATGTCGTAAAAGAGAACTTGAAAAAGGTGTTGGGAGTTAAAAGGTAAAAGAGAGAAATCGAGAATGAAAAGATAGAGAAACTGGGGAGGCTCGAGAGAGGACGATAGAGCGAATGAGAAGATTAGAGAAGTTACAATGATATGTTTTTATTTATAGATAAAAAAAAGTGCCATCTTAATCCAAAATAATGATTTTGCTCTGTTTGGGGTTTGGTTTAAGTAGGACTGTAGGAGTTTCTTCTGTTTTTATCACTAAATCTGATTTTAATGAGATCAGTAACTCGCTGATGATGGGAATAGAATACAAGTCTATGGTATCATCGTCGATTGACCTTACAAGTTTAGCTTCAAAATACTGGAAAAGTAAGAATGGTGAAGGTTACAGTCATGAAAATGGGCCGGCAAGCACTATTCTTTCGCAACGACGCTAAGGTTTTGGAGCATTTCCACAAGAAAACATCTGTGACACCGATTACGGTAGCCTTTTCATGTTTTCAAGCAAATTTCCAGAAAAAGAATCCACTAATGACATAAGCTCTCTGGCAATACGATTAACATTTTGGATGAAATCGCTGGTTCTAATATTGATATTGATAGCATTCTTGCTTTGAAGTAACTATTCATCTTTTGATCGGATACCAACTCCCAACAGCCTTAACAAATCTGTGCTTAACCAAACACCACAAAATTTATTATGAATGCACCTAACACCACCCATCTTTTAAACTAAACTAGGCCATGTAAACACTTCACTTTTGCCATTTTAGTCGACCAATACATGGTCTTAAAGCAATTGATGTGGTATCCTTAGATTGTAATCCACATGTTCCCTCACCAGTCATATTTGCCCACAACTTTGGGGTACTTGATCCATAAATGAGACTAGTACTTGATCCATACATGTATTTGATTAACAATCTCACAAGACAGTTGCAGGTAGAAGAAAGGAACAACACTTCACAGTATGGTGCAGATGGACCAAAATGGGTCTACACGACCGACAATGGTCATTTGTGTAGACTCCAAAATGAGAAACCCCAAAGGGGCATCTTGCATGATACCACTAACAATTTGGCAAGTAACAATACCCTATACATCCTACGTATTTAATGATGGATAATCTGACCCATCATATGGTTACCCACTTCACTGAGTGCAAAAGCAAAACATTGTTAATGGTATGTTCAACTCCAAGCAACAAATTCAGAACCCAAAAAGAGTATTTAACAGAATCAACAAGTTCGAATCCAAGTCAATTTAATCATCCTATGCCCCCTGTAGATTTGGGACCAGTGCCCAGCGGTGCAGGCTGAGTATTAGACGGTAATTCCAATGCAATGAAATTAATCATTGTACCAAAATTATGTATCACATGATCTCTAATGCAAGTAAGAAATTTATTAGAAAATAAAGTAGCTATAGAATCATTGCCAAAGAGATCCCAAAAGTGACAACTGCCACACTCTTAAACAAGTTACCAATCACAGTTTCCAAAATCATTTGAGTTTAGCCAAGTCTCATAAACATACGACATCAAAACTCTTTTCCTCAAAATGGAGAGCCACAAACCCTACAACTGAAAATCCAAGACAACAACGGTAATAAAATAACACCAAGTAATAATACTACTAAAATCAACGGTACCGACGGAGAGAGAGGGTGTTGTTCCTCTTCCAGGTTGCCCTTCGTGAAGGTCTTGCCTTGTGGTTCAAGTGTCCCTTTCCACGGAGACCCCTATATTTCTTTCCAGCCGAGGTGAGCCCACGAAGCTCTCTGTGCTTGTGAACAGGCTTGCAGATCCAATTGATCCGAGGGTCATTGCGGATTGCATTGTGAGCAGCATCAACCAGGATAATCTCGAAGTATTTGTAAGTAGAATCCTGCATCAAAGAAAAATTCAATTAGAACAAGCCTAGTCTAGTAAATTGAACCGAAATTGGTGTGTGCAGGAAAAGTACAGTAAATTAATTGTAGAACAAGCCTAGTCTAGTAAATTGAACCGAAATTGGTGTGTGCAGGAAAAGTACAGTAAATTAATTGTACAGACCTCGTTGAGCCAGTAAGAGTTGAGGACCTTCAAGCCACCAAGTTTCCGACCGGCACGCTCCTCTGCAACTGACCTCTTGTTCCTCTGGAACTTCAACTGAGTGATACCTTGGTTCTTGGGCTTACCATAAACAATACCCTTGGGAACAGGCCTCTTGCGACCACCTCGTCTAACACGAACACGATAGATCACATAACCCTGAAAAATAAATGTATCATTATTACCACTCAAATATAGACAGAATCACGCAAGCAAAGGACTCATAGACTCAAAAAGAATACAGGAACAATGTAACCTGACAAATTCAAAAAAATAACAAAGACATGACATCTTCAAAAAAGAGAACAAATATAGTTATATTTTATCTACTTCATTCTTTCAATTTTCAAATTAATAAAGTTCAATGTCATGCAGAAATAGAAAACAGATGTGAAAGTGAACCAACCAATGTTTGGGCCCATAATTTCCTCGTCATATGTTGATTAATTACCAGTCAATCAAGTGTACAGCCTGCATTTTCCAGTTCTATGACTACGGTAAACACTATAAACAGATGCTAGGGCATAACATTCAAGAAAGAAAATTCCAAACCAAACCTTAGAAAACTAAGATAGTTCCCATTTTTTTTAGTATTAATGGGACCATGGATTTAGTATACAGTAAGATTAACAGTAGTACCAAAACAAAGGTTAGCAGACACATCATCAATTTTGAGCCTCCTGGTCACATTGACTGACCACCCCAATTCCAAGAGACTACTAAGAAACAAATAAAGATCATTAATTACTATGATCCAACAATATTAGAAATTATTTGAGGTTATAATGGAACCACTGGATCCAATACATAGTTTCTTATGCAGGACATTTTCTTAGTGCAGTAGGCCATGATGCACAAAATAGAAAAATGGTACAGCCATGGAAGCCATGTTTATTAAATATAAGGATGAACTGGACTCCCAGTGGCATGGATGCATATGAGATTTTAAAAAAACTGTTAAGTACAATTATTTAATGCTTGGGACAAAAAACGAAGTCGACGTACATTTTAATGCTACACAGAGGTTGGGCCAACAGAAAACTCGAGAAACACAAAATTAAGGTCTACAGCTTCACTTCAACTTGAACGAAACTCCTCCTCATATGATTAAAATATTTATAATCCAACTTACAAGCTTTCTGGTATATGTAAGACTGCATCTAGTTCATGTGTAAAATGAAATAAGCAAACCAAGAGGTGTTGGATTCAGTTAGGGGGTGAGGTGGCAGTGCTTCCAGACAAGCGAAGGGTGAGAGAGCACGGGCAGTGCACAGAGAGAGAGAGAGATGGAAGGTGATGTTGGGTCAGGAGCATCATCAAAAACTAAAAAAATGAATTATTTTATGGTCAAGGAGGAAGAGACTTAGGGCTTGGTCATCTGTTAGTAACATAAACATATCAACCAACATAAATTCACTAATCTTTTTATCAAAAATGTTTATGATTTTTATATGAACTGTACATATACATAGGGGTGTCAATGGATAGCCGAAATCCGAATTCAAATTCGAATTCGAAATATCGGATATCGGATTCGGATTCAGATGTCATTTTAAAATTCGAATGAGTTTCGGATACGAATTCGGATATTACGATATCCGATTCGAAAATATCCGCTCCAATATAATATATGTATTATGTATTTATGTTTTACAACAAAACTTTTATATATGTATATGTGTGTTATTGTGTATTCGTGTTACACAACAAAATTTTATTTTTTAAACTTTTCTTCTCTCAACCCTTTAATGGCTAAAACATGAAGAACCAATCGACGGTGGGTTTCGATCGAACTTTGTAACCACCATCTTCTCCGATCGGTGAGCATCAGGTACACATTCTCTCTCTCTCTCTCTCTCTCTCTCTCTCTCTCTCTCTCTCTCTCTCTCTTTGAAGTTCGAACCAGTCGGACCGAGGGGGGAGAAGGAAAAAATCAAAAAAGAGATTTTTCTTTTTATATCTTCTTTGAGGGAGAAAATAAAAGGTTCTTCTTACATGGGTTTTATGGTGTTTTTCTCTGTTTTGGTTCTATTATTTGTCACCTCTTTTGCAACTTCTATTAATCCCAAAAGAAATCTAAATCTACCTATCTTGGCTTTTGATGAGGGCTATTCTCATCTCTTTGGAGATGATAATCTCCTTATACTTAAAGATGGTAAAACTGTTCATCTCTCCCTTGACCAAAAAACAGGTTTCTCATCTCTTCTCTTTTTTATTTATTTTTAATTCATTTTTGAGCTATTTTTGAGTTTTTTCCACAATATTTTAAATACCCACGAACAGGATTTGTCTCTCAAGATCTTTACCTACATGGGTTCTTCAGTGCTTCAATCAAACTTCCTTCCGATTACACTGCAGGGTTTGTAGTAGCTTTTTATGTGAGTAGATCCTTTTTTTTTGTGATTTATTTATTTTTATATGTTAAATTTGATTTTTTTCATGTACAAACCAGATATCTAATGGAGATATATTTGAGATGAATCACAACGAGTTGGATTTTGAGTTATTGGGGAATATTAGAGGAAAAGATTAGAGGATTCAATCGGAGTGATTTTTCAAAGGAAATATGTGGGTTTCGAGTTTCGACTGTGCGAACTCCGATACGTTTTCTCCGGCCGGCGAGCATCCAGGTACATATTCTGTCTCTCTCTCTCCGATGCGAACCAGTCGGAGGGAAATTTGTGGGTTTCGACTATGCGATTCGTAGGATTTTTTATCGGATCGGATATTATCGAATATCAGATAAATTTTTCGGATTCGAATTTGAATATTTATTAGGGATATCCGATCGGATTCGAATTTGAATTCGGATAGTATTATTTTTTTTCGGATTCGAATTCGGATATAGCACTATCCGATCGGATAGCTATCCGTTGACAGCCCTACCTATACAACAGAGGCACACAAGGCATGTGCCTCTGCTAAAACGTTTACCCATTGTAATCAGTGAGCACCCCTTCTATGCTCCCATTCTTTTACACATGACTTGGGGAGTTTGAGATATATCTCAAACATCTCCCCCCATAAACACTGAGGAGCACAAATTGCATTCCTCTACGCTTCCCTCATGGGTCTATACATGGATTTACATGATTTGCCTTTCCTCAACTAAAACAATATCTAAATGGGGTTTGTCGTATTCTATTTTTTTCTTACAAGCTAATACATCATCGTCATTGCTGGCTTAACAAAAAATAATTTACAGACAATCGGAGTACTTCTAAAAAAAGGCACAATCAAGGTAATAATGTTATCTGTCTTATCTTAGACTTCTAAAAGAGAAGGTAATCAGAACAACGATAAATGAAAGAATGTACGAAACCAAACAAATCAAACCAAACCCAAAGCATAGATCACTAAAACTAACAATTAAATTATACTATATGAGAAACATCTTTATGCACAATATAACAAAAAATTAACAACCAACATTTAAAAAAAAATGTTTTTTTTTACCTGCTTGGCCTTATAACCCAACCTGCGAGCCTTGTCAGGACGAGTGGGTCGTGTGACACGCACGATCGAAGGGTGCTGGCGATACTCCCAGCACCTCACCCTCTGCAAGAACCTCATCACATCTGACTGCTTCTTCCTCCATAGCTCCGACACGTACTTGTACGCTCCTAAAATTCCACCAAAATAATCAAAATCCTAATTCTCAAATCTAGAAAAAAACAGACGAAACTCAAAATTAAACAAATATTGAAAGACAAATAGATGAAAATTAAATAAAAACCCTTAAAAAAAACTCGAATGGAATCACGAAAAAATTTAATCTCAAAAACATCGAGCTATCCAAACGAAATGGCGAACCTATCGATCATTCGATACAAACAGTAAAAATCCTTCATGGAAGAGAGGATTACTAACCCATCGTTCAGATTCAGAGCTGCTTCCCTCACACTTGCTAGGGTTTGTGAGAAACCCTTTAGCACATTAATATAAGCGAAGGAAGCGCTAGTGGTGTAAGATCTCAACCGTTCATTCTCGAAGACCCTAATCCTTCCGTTGAAAATAACAAAAGGGTGTCCTGAAATTTATTTAATAGCAAAGAGGTCACTTATCTAGTTGTCTAATATAAAAAAAAGTCCTTATATTGTGTAAAGTATATCATGAAGTCCCCAAGTAATCTCTATATTTTTTGGGTTGTTCTCTTGTATGGGGCCATTGGGGGCAAACTCACTTAACTGGCAAATTTTGAGTTTACTAATTTGAAGAAGGAAAATTAAAGGGTATTTTGGGTAGAAAATGAAGAGAAAAGGCACTTA
The DNA here is from genome assembly GCF_017979445.1 of Akebia trifoliata. Classification (NCBI taxonomy): domain Eukaryota; kingdom Viridiplantae; phylum Streptophyta; class Magnoliopsida; order Ranunculales; family Lardizabalaceae; genus Akebia; species Akebia trifoliata. The sequence goes on from NW_028236846.1 coordinate 224,466, forward strand.
CGTTATTTCTCATCAGTCTTCAAGAGAAGACCGAAGTCACCAAAAATGCCCACGTGGGCTCCTTGACTTTGGTCTTCTCTAATAGGTTAATATAAAATGACTTGAATACCTTCATGGCTTCATCTTTAATTTGAAGTCAAAAATCCTTCGATCTCGTTTTGGAGACCTCTCAAGTAAAACCTTTTAGCCTAATCTTCAACCTTAAAAATCTACTTTAATCTTTAAAACTAAAGGAAAATGATGAGATTTTTTCATGAAAAATTTTAGAATTTTCTACAAAGGATTAATGTAAGATTATAAATGAAGTTAAATAGATTAAATTTAATTTAATATAGAGGTTGAAGAGCTTGAAGATGATTGATTTCAGAAAGAAAAATCAAGATTTTTTACTGCAAATAGAAAATGAGACACATCTCAATCGATTTTTCAATTTGGTTATGTATTGTTAATTACATCCACATATTTCTAACAATAGCAACTCTACTACATTTGTTTGCCCCTATCAAATCGCTACACTTTGCTTCTTAATAGTTGGTTGTTGTCGGACTGTCCTGAACTAAGCGAATAGAATAAGGCCAGATTAATAAGTGGGAGTCGTGTTTTAGTATCTAGTCAAACCTGCCCTCGGCCTATAGTTAACAATCTAACTTTATTTTGGGAAAAAAATGACTTTCTGAAAGGTGCTTTAAGGCGAGTAGAACGGTTGTCATTAGTAGCCTTGTTTCACTTTTGGAGAGAACGACTAATAAGATTGATGACGGGAGAACACCTTGCTATTGCTCACCTTCAAAATATACTAATTCTTAGCTTTCAAACTAGTTGCTTGAAGCTTGATAGGATCCTTCTTCAAGTGTTCGTTGCAGGTTATCAATTTCTATTACAACAAATGTTAGTACCTTGATTAATAATGGAAACTTACTTGGAAATTATAGGGAAATGAAAAGTTTAATTTTCTAATTCGAAAAGTTTGGTATAATTGATGATGTTTTAAACTTAAGTTACTATCTTTTCTTTGACCAAGCAATTATTCACAATTTTTTTTTTTTTTTTTTTGTGAACAAAATCATCATCCCTCTCTCTCTATATATATATGGGTCCCGTTCAATGGCTAACTTTTTGGCAAAACATTTTTCAAAACATGAGTTAGAAGTTTTGGAATGGGTTGATTTTTGGTGAGGATGATCTCTACGGTTAGCCATTGAACGCTACCCTCTATATATATATATATATATATTAAATTGAATGCAAGATTTCTACCATTGAACTCCTACCAAACTCTCAAATTTAAAATTTAACAATGAAAAATAATCATTTTTAAATCGTGATTTTAAATCTCACCCGATATGTTTGACTTGTCTCTCAGTCTCGTTGATGGATGATATCGAGACGTATCGAACAAATCATTTCAATCTCAGATGAGATTTAAAACCATGGGTGCACAAGCTCTGATCCAACCAGTGCAACCTAGAGTGTTCGGTTCACTACTACTTATATAATGATTCAATGCTCTAGACGATACTCACAAGTATAAACTATCTTGGAGGCTCTCCATATTAACAATGTGGGCCTTGACCCAAGTATATCAAGGCTGTTGGGGATCATTTATAAATGGCAATGACACAATAGAAGCTCTTTTTTGGGGGTAGATTTCATTTTTTTGATTTAGGATTTTATATGAATCTAATCATAATTGTAAACAACCACTGAAATTGTCCCTTTTACGGAGCGTTAATGTCTTGTAATGTTGAGATTATAATTTGAGTCGTACTTTGTAATGCTAGAAGAGTGTATTTTAATCTTTAATTGGGAGTGTAATAAATAATTTAAGAAATTGGTGATGTAATAAGTAATATTTGGGCTGCCAATAGCAGCTCTCTCTAATAAAACCATTTCCTTCCAAGCTATTTTGGTCATCTATATCATTTTAGAGTAGAGTTTGTCTTTGTTCTGCTCTCTTCGTTCAAGTTCCCCAAGCAGTTTCCATGGCGGCGGCAGTGGCAGGAGCATCAGCAGCTCTAGTTTCAAACCCAAACTTTCCTTCTTCACATAAACACTCACCCAATCTATCTTTTATATCGTCTTTTTCAAATGTCAGAATGCCCACTACCTGTTTGATAAAATCTACCTTCAAACACTTCTCATCACCATCACCTCTTACTCCTATTCGTGCCACCTCGACTTCCTCCCCCACCACCTCTCCAACCCCCGCCACCGCCTTTCACGGCCTTTGTTACGTCCTACGCGACAACATCGATACCGACCAAATCATCCCAGCTGAGCACCTCACCCTCGTCCCTTCCAACCCCGACGAATACCGCAAGCTAGGATCTTTCGCTCTCATTGGCCTCCCCTCCACTTACCCCACCCGATTCATCGAACCAGGTGAATTACAATCGAAATACTCAATTATCATCGCTGGGGAGAATTTCGGTTGCGGTTCATCAAGGGAGCACGCACCCGTGGCGCTCGGTGCTTCTGGGGTCAAGGCAGTTGTGGCAGAATCTTATGCTAGGATATTCTTTAGGAATTCGATTGCGACTGGTGAGGTTTATCCATTGGAATCTGAGGGTAGGTTGTGTGATGAGTGTTCTACTGGAGATGTTGTTACTATTGAGCTTGCTGAGAGCGTATTGACTAATCATACTACTGGGAAGGTGTATGATTTGAAGCCTATTGGAGATGCAGGACCGGTTATTGAAGCTGGGGGGATATTTGCTTATGCTAGAAAGACTGGGTTGATTCCATCTCAGGCCCCTTCATCCTAAAGTGTTGTGGTAAGGGAGACTTGATTATGTGAAAATTCTGGCTCTTTACCGTTTCTTAATAATAGAATTTGTTTATGTTTCTTGGGATTATATGCCAGGTTTAAAATTTTGTCAAATGTTTCCGTCAAGTTCAAAATGCATTTTAGTGATAAATATTGTAGAAAAAGATATTTTAGGTTATAAAAGGGACCAACCGCTTCCAAATTGTGAAAGGTCCACTGCACCCCAACCTAAAAAAAGATACCTAATCTAATTTTTGGTTTTCATAAAATAAAATAAAAAATTCCGTCTTAGTCCTACTAATTATACATCACAAGAGGAAGTCTTTGCGATTTATTTCGACCCCACTTCATTTTTATATGCTCCCATTCTATTAGCATCATTGCTAATCACTTCCTATCACTGGCTTTGACAGATCAAGTGATGATTGCAACATCATGTTCATTAGGATAGATTTTAGGGACATAGTGGATTTGGAGGATAATGAAGGGTATAATTGATTAGATCATTTTTACGTTCTCAATCTTCTAAATAGAAAAAATGGATCATAATGGATAACATATGGAAGTTCTTCTGGACATGCTAGCTTTGACCTAATCACTATCTTTGCCTAGGCACTTTGTTTAGGAACTGGGTTCTTTGGCTTTGGTCACGAATGATTCACACTACTGAAATTCTAGGTTTTTTGGTGGACATTTTTGAGGAAGTAAAAGGAGGAGGTGAGGAACATGATGATGTATATTAAGGAGTGCAATATTGTTTTTTTGGAGTGCCCTTATGGGGTGCAAGGAGGACTTTTTAAGTGATAAAGAGCAATTTGCACTAGGCGATTTGCAACTAGTCTGCCCGTTAAAAAATATACAACTATTTTTTTCAAATATAATATAGTTTTTCTCGCCATTAAACATTTATAGATCTGTTCTTCCCATAATCCTATCTTGTTCTTAAGGTTTGAAGTTTGAAGGAGAGAGAATCTCAAGGTTAGGGATGAGGACAGAGAGTTTCACCCTAAAGGTTGCATATGATGAATTTGGGAATAAAAAAATCAAGGGTTTTAGACTAGAGGTTGAAGACAAGGACATTCAGATCATTTTGATTAGTCTCTTAGAGAAGACCAAGGTCAAGGGGCTATGTCATCATTTTGAAAACACAGGGTATCTCAAATTTTCATCAAAAGGGGAGAGGATCCATTATGTGGCTCCCTTAAAAGTAATCAGTATTTCTAACTTGTCCTCTCTTAATTTGGTTCCATTATGGTTCGGTTTGTCTCAGAATAGTTCAGTTGAAACATTGCGAGAAGAACCGGAACATGCTGGAACATTTTGAGGCAAACCAACATTCATCGAAACTTCAGTTCCAAATATGATTTTTATTAGAATGCTCAAATAACAGTACATATTGGTTGATACATTCCGAAATAGTATGATACTTTAACCATGATTTTGTGTTGCTATTTTCAGGTTTGTTTATACTTACCAATTTTTCACAATCTTCCTTTTATGTACTCTAAACTTGATGCAATTGGCCACTCTCCATATGATATTTAGCTATTGCTTCCTTTTGGATTGATGTGCAATGTTGGATTTGTTTGTCTTTGGATTGGATTTTGATCAATTATCTCCAATATCTTTGTCTAGCCTAAGAAGGGAAATTGATAAAGGAGAGGCCATGAGCCACTTTCAATATCATAATCTCAATTTTCAATTTAAAATCTCTAATTAGAAGGGTCACAATATTGCCATTTGTGATCCGATCTTTTTGCCCTAAAATGAACGAGGAAGGTTCAAAGATGACACAGATGGAAGTAGTAAGAAAATATATGAAGGAACATGCCTTGATAGAAGATATAGCTCATATAGAATTAAATTAAAAAATATAATTCATGTTACTGACCAGTAATTGGGATGAGGTGTAGATGATGATGATGTTCTCTATATCTTTTTGGTAGTTAAGCTAGATCAAGCCCGAATTTTTTGGCAAGTTGTGAGAGGTTAACAGTAATTTTGCAACTCGGAAGAGTTGGGTTTTTATCTTGATACATTCATGTTGTTTAATGCATATAACAATTGGAGGGGCTCTCCTGTTTGGGGTTTCAATACTAGCTTTCTTGGAAAATGGAAGAAGGGAAAGAAGAAATTAATAAAAAGAAAATTCAAGACTTTTTACTGTTAGCAGCTCACACATGGCATATGAAGGGTAGAAAGTTACCGAAGAATCATTAACAAATTCAGCTGCCAAAAATCTGATTAAAATGATAGGAGATGTGTGTTGAAAGATTATTGAGAGTTTATAATTTCAATCAGATGAGTTGCCTGATCTAGAAATCAAGTTTTACTCTATGTATTATTTTGCTCCTTTTCTTCATTTGTCGATATCAAAATTGCTACTACATTTTGGTCTTCTAAATTTAAGAATCTGTTTATATGCTATGGTTATTAATTGTGCTGATTCTATTTACATGTTTTGTCACAGGTTCAGGCTTCAAGAATTAGTACTAGTGGATTTTGTGACCCTTTTTCTGTAGGCTCTAGGAGCAGGAACTTTTCCCTTAAGTAATTTTATGTGTGTTAAGTGCGACGTCTTATATGTGAGTATGCTTGATTTGGGAGATGCTGTTTCGATATTTAGAAGTTATAAATAAAGAATAATCAGAAGACCATAAATAAATGTTACCACTAGACTTGTTATTTTTTTTTAAAAATTTATTTTCTGAGCCTTAATGTCATGGGATTATGTACCAGGATAATTTATAAATCAGAAGACCATAAATAAATCACATATATAGCAAAATTTATTTTTCGATTGTCATTTTTTGATAGTTCGGTATGAATTTAACACTGCATCATGTAAAATTGAGAATTTAATTTCAGTATTTGCAAAAGAGTATAGTAAAAAACCGATGCCAATTAGGAACTTAATTCTTAAAAGAAAAAATATATGATACCTTATATTAATTTGGTGCATACCCTATCATTATATTTTCGAGCTTGTGAAAACCTTGGTTTGGTTATATAGAATTGTAATTCATTAAAAATCCACACATAGGTTAGTTTTCCAAATGCATATAAGGTTTGGGTGCCTTCAACCATCTCTTTGTTTGTTATGTTGAAGTTGTAGGCCAGTTGTCTTGGGCTAAGTGAGTTTATGTTCGTCTCCCAAGCAACCATCATAAGCGGTATACCACTTGGCAAGGTGACGTGGACAAGGTGGCTACCTATGTTATTACCTTGGCTTGATTGGGTGGCTTTTTGTTAGGGTACTTTTGTTTTGCTTGAGATTGAGTATCTAGGAAGCTTTCTTTGGCGATTATCTTCTACTTGGGAGCAGTGACACATATTTGTGGCACTAAGTCTTTGTCGTTGGGTCATTGAGGAAAACTGTTGTTTCTAACTGGTTTCTTCTGGGGTCAATCCCTATTATGTTGATGCCGTTGTTCTGCCTTATTATGAAATTAGGGCAAATGGATCATGATCTTTGTGGGGCACATAAATGGCACCAAAATTTTGATGGAGTATGTTATTTTATTTTCCTGGGCTTTTGCTAGTAGGAGTTGTAGCTTCAAAGCTCTACTCTTGTTAGATGGCCAACTTGACAATGACAGTGACAAAATCTAGGATTGGCCGTATTGTCAGGCAATGGTTCGGTAAGATTTGGAGTCAACTGCGAGAATGGTGGATATTTTCTGATTTAATTGGACAGCATGTTATGCATTTAGAAGAAAATTGAAATACCTGAAGGAGGCAATTAACAATGGACCAAAGTGGTATTCATTATGGTGGCGCTTAAAAAGGATATCGTCATGGAAGAAAAATTGCTTACTATAAGAGAAACGAGGAAATTGAAGGCTGGGTCACAAAATTCAATAAAATTTTGTTGAATTTTGTAGATCGATTGAAAAAAATTAGTGATTAATTAAAAAATCGTCTATCTTGTCATAATGTCAATGATTTTCTTGAAGAATTTTTTTTTTTTCGAACTATCCCATCATCTTGTTTTTTCAGTTGACCCTTTTCCCCGATTATTTCTCAATTTTTTTCCCGAAACTCTCTCAAATTTATCTGAATTAACCGAACTGATCCCTGCTAAATAATTGCCTAATCCAAACTGGGTTTCTATATTGAAGGAATGTCAACCAATGATAGAAGTTAGATGTCATTTTTTTTCACATGGCCTATGATCGAAATAGAGTAAACATGTATCTAGGACTAAGAAGGTTCCGCCTTAGCGAGGTGGTAACCTACGAATGGCAATACCATAGGCCTGGGATCAAAACCCTACCTTCACTTCCTTTCACCTATCCCAAAAGAATGGAAAAGACATTAGCATGTTAGGGTTTTATCCCAAGTTACATGTTCAGCACAAGTTTTGCAGACCTTCCATTTTTTCCATGATTTCAGTAAGTCTTTGTCTATTTCCTTCAGTGAGTTTGTGTATTCTCTTTTCTTCAATAATGTATCTATTGAAAAAAATTGGATAATGCTGCCGCAACTCCAATCGTCAAAAAATTCATCAACACAAATAAGGGTAGTCAGGTACCTCATTATCGACATTTTGGCTGGTGTCTTACTTTTTGTTTGGTAGGTGGGCGCTTTGGGATTAGGCAAGTTTTCTAGAGGCATTGGACCATTTTTCAGTTTGCTTGTGGTGATCCTCATCAAGGTTTGGGTTTGTCATTCTCACTTGTGGCATTGTAGAGATTAGATAAGGTGGGGATTCTCAGGTTCTCAAGCAACATGTGATACATCGAGGCCATGCTGCCAATGCACCCAAAAAATTGCATGCTTTGGAGGCTTCCTCATGGTAATCTATGTTGGCAATACAGAAGCATTGAACATAATCACTAAGGTGTAAGGTGTACCCTCTTTTTTAGCAACCTTGCCCAGTCGTCCCCCACCTCAATGGAGTAACCAAATGTTTTCGAGTTGATGTGTGTCTCTGGCCACGGCCTATGGTAGTTTAATCAACATTGTTTTAGAGGAGTGAAGGGAGGATTTTCGAAAATGTTAGAGAGTGCTTTATTACACACAAGGAAATTGTGAGCCTGAGTGAAGGATCTCATCATGGTGTAATGAATCCCATATTTATCGATGTGCACGTGCACACGATGTGAAAGGGGGGGAAATACCCCTTAATCGAATTTTGTTTTTGTTGCCAAACTTTAAGGCTCCACACTTCCTATTAGGCGCTCCTCAGGGAATGGTGCCTTGGTCGACTCATAGATGCGTGTTCCACACTTGCTAGTCATGGGCTTACCATGCAATCTGTTCTATAAAGGTTCAGAGAAGTGTGGACTACTTTAAAAAACATCTAGAAGGTATTAGTAGTTACATGCAATATATAGTAGTGTCTAGTATTGTAACGTTGCAGCGCGAAGACAAGTTCATTCATGCTTATAATATCATTAGCTATAGAAATGTTACAAATGTAAACTAGAAAAAGATACTCTACTAGGCTTAAGCTGCAATTGTGTTGCAATAGATTTAAATTAAGCCACCTCATATGTTCCTAACACTCGATCTGTGACTCCAAAATGAACTTTGTTCATAGGGTTATATATATGGGGGCGGTTCATGGGATATAAATAAAAACATATGTAAAAACAATCATTTTTCAAAATTTTGGTTAGAAGTTTTGGATTGAGCTGATTTTTTGTGAGGATGATGAGAAGATCATCATCACAAAAAATCAGCCCAAGCTGAAACTTCTTGTTAAAAAATCTACTGTCGACAATTCTAAATCACTTTTGATAGCGTTAGAAGGTTCAATTTGGGCTGATTTTTTGTGAGGATGATCTTCTCGAGATCATCCTAAAAAAATCAGTTCAATTAGAAATTTCTAACTCATGTTTTGAAAAATTACTGTTTTAATATATGTTTTTACTTATGTCCCAGAACACTCCCCTATATATATAGGTTTGGGACCAGTAAACTCATGGAAGGGGAACTCACTTGTATGACACAATCCCAACCATGTAAACATGAAATCCAACGGTTGAGACTAGATATGCATCTTGAGAATCCATCACATATCCCTAAGATTTGTAATCCCTAAGATTTATCTCAACTGTTGGATTTCATGCTTACACGGTCAAGTTTAATTCTTATACAATCATATAAGAATTAAACTTCAACCATCAAGTCTTTTATATTTGAAACTAGAAGTAGTAAAAAACATATAATAATAATAATAAAAAGGTAAATATGGATTTACTTGTGGTTTAAACTTCAAAGATAAAACAGAATACTTAAAACTCATAATTTTTGTGTTTAAAAGAAACTAAAGTTTACAAGGAGATTGAAGATGTGAAAGAAAATAAAATTACACAGGCACATATATAATTATGAACATAAAAATCCTTTGGAATCATTCTTCTAAATTTGAACGGCTCTAATTGTGGACCTCCTTAAGTAAACCTACTAGTACCTAAATTTGGCACTCTTAAATGAACCTAATTTTCGAAATGAAATCCATCGAGACTAGCTGAGATGATAGGAAGTAATTGGGTATGCTCTCTAGGTCATGACTTCGAATCTCTATATACACATCTACAAAAATGTGACTACTTAAATATTGTAACACGTGACAAGGTATTAGATGGTGTGTGTGGATCAGGTATATTAGTCTCACCTAAAGGTCGGGATACTCCCTGGGTTTACAAAAAAGAAATCAATCAAAATCAATATATTCTTTTAAGATATGACCAAAATCTAAGGAAAAATAAGGTAAAAATTATTTTTTGAGAGTTGGTATTGGAACCCTAACTTTTACTTATTATACCACAATTACAAATAAAGAAATAAGTAAATGATTAAGAATAAGTAAAACTTGAGGTGTCAATAGAATCTTTCTCACGCTATTTTTTGCGTGCCAAATTTCTTGTGTGTGTGTGTTTTTTTGGGCGTGGGGATAAGGGGGTGGTGGGTTAAGATTTTATATGAGCTTACTCATGATTGTACGCACATTTTAAACAACTACGTGGAGTCGTTTGAACGAGTGTCCCAATGTCCAGTAATGTTTGAGATGAGGGAAATGCTTAAATGACAAAAAGCATTTACAGCGATTGTCGCAAGTCTGACATGGGATGTGCACATAACCATAGATGTGTTTCCTTGCAATACGAATAAAAACCATCTATGGTTATATATGTATATCCACGTTAGAATTGTGAGAATCACAGTAAATACTGTGTCACCCCAGCACAACTCTCGAGATAATAATTGTAGCCAAACCTTTGTAATATTTAAATGATGTGTTTTAATCTTTAATTGGGCTGTGAGAAATAATTTGAGAAATTGGGGTGTAGCTCTCTATTTTGTGTTTAGATAATTACAAAAGAATATATAAAAGTACTTTAACTAATATGATAATATCAGCACTACCTATATTTTAGTCCACTTGGCATGAAGAAAATTCACTCAACAGTTGACGTGGCCTTTGTTAATCTGAGTTGTTATGCTGCATGTGTTCCACGTGTCATGTTTTTTTTTTTTTATAATGCCTGTAGTACTTATTTCCCCTTGATCGTCACGTTCTACTGTATCACTTTTTCTAGGTACGTTACAATTTTCATATATTACAATACCACCTTCTACTTATTTGTATTACAAACAAAATACCATCTTTAGTGTAGAAAGAAAACAAATACAAATGCATGTAATGTGTAGCTTGGCCGGACTAATATTTTTCCAGCTGCAACCATAGATTGCCACTTATACAATTAAAACGAAAGACTCTTAATCATATCAATCATAGATCAGCTGAACTAACTCTTAACCGGCTAAGCCATAGCAAAGTTTACCTCAGCAGTGACTGATAAGAAATATGAGCAAATCGGATATTTCGGTGGAAAAGGTAGAAACATAGGAAACATTACATGCTTCTCGTACTATTTTACTTATCTTACTACATATCTTAATTTTCCAACTGGCACTTAAATCAGAACCATTCAAATTCTTGAGTTTCTCGAGGAAGATCTTCCTAGAAGAAAATGATTAATATTACTGGCTAATAAGACAAGAAATCCAATGAGCAAGGAAGATTTCCTCCTAATGTTTCCTTATGGAAAGCCAAAGAGACTTAAAGAGGTTTAGAGAAGCTAAAAACAGAAGAATAATTGGAGAAGAGAGAAGAAGATGAGGAAATCATTTGGTAGCAGTGGTAGAGGTGGGATGGGAGGAGGAGGGATATTTAGGTCAGTTGGTGGTGGTGTTGGGGGAATCCAAGAGACTTTTTCAACAGTAACAAGAAGGCCCATTAAAAAGCCCACTAACCACTTTTCTTTAAAATCCAAGTCTTCTTCATCATCATCAACTTCAGTAACTTCTTATGTTCCTGTTGTTACTACTTCTGCAACTTGGCATTCTACTTCATCTTCATCTTCTTCTTGCTTTTGTGACTCTGATGAGTGGGAATGGGAGTGTGTTGATGGAGGAGGAGATGAAGGAACAAGTGGATTTAATGATAGATTTTGTTTTTGGGCCTGTTCCCTCCAAAGATGAAGTAGAAGATGTTGTCTCCACTCTTCAACTGTAAGTTTTGGTTTTTATTTTTTTATTATTAAATAACTTTTTCATGATTTTTGTGATTCTTAAGTTTGGGTAGAAGATATATATAAAGGGAAATTAGTTAAAATAAATTGGGAACATAGAAGGAGAAAAAATAAATAAAAAATGAGTTATAGTCGTAGTGATAAAGTCGGGGTCCATGAAAAATACTGCTATGAAAGAATTGGTAAAAGTCCATAAAGTTGAAATAAATTTTAAAAAAATAAAATATATATTAATACTTATTGACAAAATTAAAATGTATATTTCTTATGTTAAACATAATATATATATAAAAATTAATATTAAATAAAATTATATTTATATATTAAATATAGTATTAAACAAGTTTATATTAAATATAATATAAAAATCTATTTTTCAATTTTTTTACAAATAAGTATTAAGTTTTCAATTCAAAGAATCGCAAATTCATCTCTGATTTTTACAAAAATTCAGAGAATTTGGTTGCTAGAGTTAAGAGTAAGACTTATTTTGCTGACTAGCATTTGGGATAGTCTTGATAATATGACTCGCCAGGTGGCATACTCAGTCGACTCCCATGACTAGTTCGGGACCGTAGATCTGTATGCCTCAGGATACACGATTGCACTTTCCCATAAAATAGTGCATCCTGAGGGAGCCATGTATCATGAGGTGTACAGATCTATAATTCCCGAACTTGTCCATGTCAGGGAGTCAATTGAGTATGCCACCTGGCGAGTCATATTATCATGACTCTTTGGGATATTAGAGATAAAATATGAGGACAGACTAGGGGGAGGAGTGATAGTGGTGTTGAAGGGATTTGAGTACATTTTTTGTTTTGGCATTGGAGTAGTATAAGCTTGAAAGTTAAGTTTGTTGACAATGGTTTGTACTTGTAGGGTCCTTGCAGCCCCCATCTCATTTCCAGGGCTCGTCGAAGATGTATTGTCCTCTAGCTCAGATAAGGACCTACCGAACCAAGTTATTTGTCCAATGGGTTTGACGAACGAAGTTTTGTCAGCTGGAGCAGAGTTGGATTGGATTGAGCCAGCCCTGCATATTTATGAACCAAAAATGTCAAATTCTCATGGACATGAAAGGGTTTATGATGCTTTTCAGTTACTGCAGACAGATTCATCGGTTCAGGTTCCCTCTTTTTAAAAAAAAAATAATTATGTTGATTGCTAATGGAACTTAACATCTCTAGCTTTTGTATCGTTAGTTCAATTATTGGAGTTTGTGGAATTAGGTATAGCCTGCTAGAGTTTGATATGTTTATTATATGGCTTCTAGTTCCGCCTACTAAAGAAATGAGTACTGATAATCTGACTTAGGCATGTGGCAACTCAATCGACTTACCTGACGTGACTGGCTTGGGAACCGTAGATGAGCTCTCCTCAAGATACAGAACTACAATTCCCCATAAAAAGTTCAGTTTTTTATCCCAATTAGAGCACATCTATGATTTCCAAGCTTGTCACGTCAGGTAAGTCAATTGAGTATGCCACGTGCCTAAGTCAGATTATCATGACTTTAAAAACATCTATGTATATCACATGGACACTTCAAAATGTGTCATATCTATGTCAGGCACTTCATCTTGTGGCCATGACATACTCTGGCAGTGTCTCTGCTATCAAACAACCCATAGTGCTTCAAGTAATTATGTATGATTATTAAGGATTCCAATTCTACGCAGAGAATTGTTGTTTCATTATCCACCGATAAAGCGGTGTGGGATGCTGTTTTGAACAACGAGTTAGTACAAGAGCTTAGGGACTCCTACACAGGTTCGTATCATAGAAAACCCAATGAATCCAGTTTTTTTTTTTTTTTTTTTTGGCCGTGGGGACCTCCCCCTTGGGTGGATACACACCAGTCATTTGAGGTTATCAGTTAGATGATGTCTGAATAATTCTCTATCCATTTGATTGCTCCAAAATGGCTTGTTAGAATGACTTAAATCATCGTGGAACAGAATATGCCTTTCATGCGCTTAATGAAACTAAAGTTTTCTTGATAAACTGAATGAAATTACAACAGTGCTGTCTTCATCTTTTACTTTTTTTTCGATTAAATGAAATAAACTTCATGGTCCATACAGCCGGGAATTGTAAGCTTGGGGACTCTGAAGAAAGCTTTGTTGCGGCAAAGGGCATTCTGAGATGTATTTTGGACAACACTAAGGCAAAAGTGAAGGACTTGTTTGAGAAAATCACAAAGCTTGTGAATGAGATGCTTCGACCTTCAAACAGGGAGATAAAACTAGCAACAACCACAAATATGTTTGAGAACAACCTGAGATACTCTCTGATGCTCTCTGTTGTTGTCATCCTGATTGTGGTTGTGACTCGGGCCAACAGGGTCTGATCCATAATCCGACGACATTACAGCAGTAATCTCCATTGGGTGGCTTTTATAGGTAGTAGTTGCTCATTGGGTACGTCTAGGAATCAACCTTTTTAACTTAGAAATGTAAATGTTAAATTGGTTTTGTTTATGAACTTCAGTAATTGCATTTACAACGCAAATTGAAACACATCTGTGCACAGAGGAGAGTAGTTTGAAGCTTGAAGTTTGAACTCAAACCATATTAATGTAAAGGATGATCTACTATGCGGTTGCATTATGAATGCGGCCTCTGGGAAATGATGAACAAGAATATGATTCGAATAGAAGGTGTTGCGGTTGAAAACCCCATTTATTTTGGGCAATCAACATATCACAAAGATGATATAGTGAGAATAATGTACAAAATCAATTTTCATATTAAATAAGTTATAATTTTTATGTTTAGGTAAAAATATCTCTAAGGCCACAAAAAGAATGGTTTGTGTTGTTGGCAACAATTCAGAAGATGTTATAAAATTATGAAAGGCACTCTGAAATTGTATTTGAGACGAAGCTTAAAAGAGAATCTAGAAGTCATAAAGGATCAAATTCAGAGGAAACTACTACAAAATTTTGAATGTTTTCCAATGTTGAAATCGTTTTGATTTTTCTCCCAACTGACATATCACCTCTAAAGATTTTAAAACTTGGATAAGCCCAGAGATGACCAAGTGGGAACTAACACTAAAATGGAATCGCCTCACATCAACCCGAATTGAAAATTTATTCAATATCATTGGTTAAAATCTGGAAGAACTAAAACTTTTGTCAATTTTACCAAGACCTGTGACCGGTTTACTCATGGTGGTGCCACTGGTCTATGATCCATATGTTTTGTGAAAAGGTTTCAAGATTGCCTTCCTGTGACATTCCATGACTAAGGAACTCAACTCCGAAGAACCTCTTGCATGATAGTTTCAACTCCACGAGAATGATGAACCAACCAAATTTATATATGGACCACACGCCAATAAATAAGACCATTATAGAAGTTCCCTATATTAGTATAAGTACATCAAGTTTCTCTTGAAAACCTAGTACTCGACATATACAATAAGTACTCAGAATTTTCATTCATTTGCAATTATGAATCCAACTAATCCGGAAACTGTAGTCACAGCTATCATCTTGGAGAACCTAAATCTGTGATACCAGAGTCCAGGAAGTCACGTGTGACTTGTATCAACCACATAATCACAATATGCAAAAGAGTTACCACAAAGCTTTGATACACTTCAACATGTTCAAAGAAAATTGGCCTCATTGGATGTTCTTGATAAATTTATCGTGAGCTCAGACAGATGGTACACCTACCTACTTCAAAGCAAAAAATTTCCCCTCAAACCATTGATTCATCCTGCCAAGCATCACAGACAAGATTCATGTTTTCCATCTGAATCAGTTTTTCCCTAATACATTTGTTCATGGGATTTCAAAATTTTCAACAAATTTCGGGGTTATTGCTTGAAGACCTTTTGGGGAGTTGAGATTCAGGATGAGTGGATTTTTGGTGGATTCTTTCACATCGGGTCATGTAATACTCTCAGGTGGTCATCTTGACCGCCCTTTTAATGAAAAGTTTTTTTTTTAAACTATCAGACAAAAATACTGAAGGGAATACAAACTAGAATAGCAAGTACAAACTCTTCAAGCTCAAACATATCCGTATCACAATACACTGCCAAACACATATCCTGGTTATTCAGTTCTCACTACCTATCAGGAAGGAAGAAAGAAAAAACCATGAAGTTCTCACTGAAGAAGAATATATCCTGTTTGTGACAGAATCTCCTCCACTTTCTCTGCTCTGGATTTGGTACAACTGGTTCATAAAGAAACCAATACACTTTCTGCATAAACCCAAGGATCAACTCATCCATAATCTTGAACCAATCAGATCTTGATTTGCATCGGACCCACGGTTAGCCAGCTTTTGTATACGGGAAGAAAACTCGCCAGCCTAAAATTCATTTTCAAAGGTTAGGTCTCTTCCCATGAAAACAAATGTGATATAGAACTAAAAAGAATGGTTTGCTGTATTCAGTTGAAAGCAAATGCTTAGTACACAAAGCTAGTAAGGTGGATGCCATTCAGGTTTTGGAGTTTTAAAAGCTTATTGCAGTTTGATTTTTCAAGTACTAGAGGATTTTAAGGGTATTTTCTTTGAAGATTTGGAATTTAGATGAAAAACTTAGTATCAAGAGGTGAGATAAATATTGTATGTTATACTATGGCAGCTTCCTCAGCTCTCATCTATTTCAGATCCTATTTAACAAAAAAATAACTTGCACCCATAAAAAATGTATTTAAACTAGTGTTTTACCATAACCGAGTAATTAGAATCCCACTACGGCATCAACGGCCATCACGACTATCGAACTTATTTCCTAAAATAAAATACTTGACCATCAATTCTCTCTTATATCCTCAGTTATACCATACAGCACTCGCAATAAAAAAAAATGTGGTTTAGAACTCACAACATACCATTAAAAGGAGTAAATTTTCCTTAAAAATGAGTTCAAAAGAAAAGTCTAATATTTTTTTTTTTTCAAAAAACCTCTGAAACTCTTGAAACGGTAGAAATTCCATTTTTTTTAAGGGGAACTTATCAAAACTTTCATTCAAAGGCTTAGAAGTTCTATTTCCCTGTTTCTTGTAGATAGCCGCTACACAAATTCGTCTTTTTTTTATAAAGTAATTGCCACGTAAGTTATTACAACACAAGATACTGACCTTTTCATCTATCCACATGAGTGAACTGAGCTGATTGTTAAGAATTCGGACAACAACGTCTAGTGGAGCCATCCCATCAATTGCATCAAGGCCCCCACCCTAAACAAAAAAGAAAGCTAGTAACCCCTCTGCTTGTAAATCATGTGAGAGGAATTGGAATCATCCAACCATGCTTTACCTGATTAGCATTTAAGGTCTCAATAATTGATTTTATCTGTTCTGTCATATGTTCCATTTCTCTCTCGATCAATTCAGCCTGCTCATACCTGAAATTGCACACACAAAAATTGAGTCAGAAGCCACCATTTTATAAATTGGCGAGGGAAATTTACAAATTCATCAAAGATAAACGGGAATAAAAAAATACAGAAAAAAGGTGACAGAGTTCCTCACAAATTTTTAGTGTCAATTTGGCCAAAACGACTGATAGCCAATATAGTAACTTAAAATCATGTACCATTACAACACCTTATTCTTTTCCTAATTTCCATACATTTTTAGTGAGAGTTCTATTTATTTTCTTTATACTCTTGGCATTAAATTTACCACATTATATCGTTTACATCAGAATATAACAATCTTTGTAAAACAATAAAGTATTTGTTAGAAAGTCTGAGAAAAGTTATAATAGCCACTATGCTGATATATTTTAGGATAATTGAAACTTCTAATGACCGAAGACAGAGAAACCACGAAGTTCCCTGCATACAACAGAAGTTCCACTTACAAGCATTTCTAAGCCAAGAGATACAGACACAGTGGTATTGTGGTACTCTAAGGATGTTAGAGAAAATAACACAGAAATCTCAGCAAAGTTTACCAAGGTAATCTCTACCAAATATATTATTTACTTAAAAATTCATCAAATAAAAAAACCAAGTGAATCTCCATCAACTACTCTGAGCCCCTTACAAATAAAAAACAGAATCAAAACATTGAAAGAGAATACAGACTTCCAATGAGTAGGAATCAGCGACACCATCATCATACCTCGCCCTACCATAGACTACAATTACCACCAAAGGGTCATCAAAGTTATGCTTTACCTGTCTTGAGTGGGGGATGCTGACCAAGTGTGCCTTTGACTTGGACTATACACCATATATAGACCTTCCAGCATCTCTCAAAGCCATCTTAAAACGCAGAAGTCTTTCAAAGCGAGATCCCAACTTCCATCAACAATGTTTATATAAAAACCATTACCTCCCTTTTTCCAATAAATACCACTGCCTCATACCTGATTCTTTTATATCTTATTATAGTTCTATATAATGTAATGGAAAAAAAAAATAGACATTGGCATATTTTTATAACTGTAAATTCTTCTTGTGTATGGGTTTTCAGAAAATTTTAGATTTCTAAACAGCAAAGATCGAATATGAAAATGTTGAAAAAAAAATTACAACTGATTACTTTTTTAAACTTCTAAGTCATACATAATATTCTTAGATGCTTCAAATCAACTCAAAAAATTGATTGTATGATAAAAGAAACAAAACAAATGAAGTTACGTTTGATTTGATTTGGATGGAGTTCAACAATCCACACAAGATCAGGGATTTTAGATTTTTTTTAATCTTTAAAAGGCCCGGATAAGCGTTTGTTTTGGGTTTTTAGTCTATTAAGGATCTAACCCTAGACAAAGAGAGCCAAAAAAATAGAAGAAATGGTTCACCTTTGACATTGCCTTTTGGAGCTTTTTGCATTGCTTTTTAGCACATTTGTTTCACAGCGTTTATTTTTAATTGCCTGGAGTATGCGAGGCAATAAGGCCTCGCAACGGAACGCAATGCCTAGCACCTAGCCAAGTGACTTTTTCATCTTTGATAACGCTGAGATCATATTTTCTAAATGAGGGAGACTGTTCTTCAGATATAATCCATATGGGTTGTCATGAGAGCTCGCCTTACTGACTCTTGGCTCATCAAAAAGAAAAGGAAAGAACATTCACATTTTCAAAGAAGTCGACCACCTTATAGGGAGCATCATTGAATGCCAACTCAGGGAAAAAACATTACTGTTTACGTCTCAGAAAAAACATTACAATTAAACAACTATTTGCAATTAGCAAAAGATTAACCATAGTTTATGCAGACCTATTCGAGTATGTAACCCCTACAACTGAGGCAATCATCTACATTAAGGATCCTGACAAACACAGCTGTCTCCAATTCAGGGTACTGAGCGCCCCTAAAACTTGTGAGCTGGAAAGCATGCAAGACACTCTGCCCTCTAATGAAACTAACTCTAGAATCGTCTCCATTCCAAGGAATATGTACTTTCTAATACTATGATGATAAATGCAAGTGAAGAGTGGTCATTTTATTGTCTTTTAAAGTTCTAAATTCTGGAATCAACTGAACCTTATCATTGACCCTTTTCAAAGTAATAACTTGCCAAGACTTCCTTCCACGGAACCAACATATGAAACCTGTGGAAAGGTAAATACAAATTTTACAATCCCGAAAACATATACATCCTCCCAAACCTCATCCAATTCTCAGCTTCAGCCTAGTACCCACATTAAAGCACCAACAGGATTCCATATGGCAATATCCAACTGATTCCCCCATAAATCTCTATATATACACCATTAGTTCTTATGACACCTTACCTTCCATATGCATGCTCATTTTTCCAGTATGTGTTTATAGGTAGAAATTTGAGAAATAATGAACAAGTGAAGAACAGAATCTAGACAAATTTAAGAGAACCAAAGAAATTGGGAGGGATTAAAGGTGAAAACATGAAATGAATATGGAAAAATAGATGCTCACATTGCGTCTCTCATGGAAGCAGCATCATCCTCAAGAAGCGATCCACGCTCATCCTTGTAAATACGCTCAGCTTCTTCTTCTATGCTTTGCAGAGCCTTGTCAACCTAGCATGAGAAAGAATAAACTTCATTCAAAAGTCAATGCAGATATGCGTAAAAATATAAGGAAAAAAAAAGTAATATAACTTGAAATACCAATATCTACATGTTTCCATTCTTCAATAGGTTAAGAAAAACTCAGAATACAGACACACCAAACGGAGTTTTTTTTATGAAAAATGTGCTCCTTATTGGACTAAAAGTGTGAAGCATAAACCTCGCGAGCACACCTTTCTAAATAAAAAAATATAAATATAAATAAGTGATATGACACTTTTAATTAAAAAGAGAAATTAGGAAAAAATATTGAATTTTTTTTATAAAGAAAGATGGTTTTACATTTTAAACACGATTTTTTAACAATAAAACACAAGAAATACACATGTTTTGTGTGGCCTTCTGGATGTTTGTGATTTGGATCATAAATGTTGTTTAAATATAGGATTTGATGATAAGGTTTTAAATTTTTTTCAACAGTGTTATTTTGCTCATAAGATATGTTCATGGTTAGACTTTGTTTAGCATCATAACAATTATAATAAAATGAAGAAACATATCATTGTGCATAGATATTCAACAGTGTGCTTTTTTGCCAAAAAAAATTATATTGAAGTTTCCCCTTACCATTTTAAACCCATATTCTGACCTGATGACTACAATGGTCTTGTGAGGTGCATAATTTATGAATCCATAATAATCTCCTAGCAAGTTGATTACAAAATTTTCCATATTTTTATCATTTAGTTTCACCTACAAACAATCTAGAATGAATGAAGTAAAAAAAATGAGGGTGGATAAATAACATTATCATCCTCATCACCATTGTCATGGTCATGATGATAGCAAATAAGCCAACTTCTAGCAAACCAGGTATGCTTTCCATGTTTTAACGATAAAAATCAGAGTATGTCTGGCTTGTCAAATATGATATTGATGTGAGGCCCACAAGTAGGAGAACAAACAAGGAATAAGTACAGACATATAACCTAACCAAATAATTATACATAATTGTGTGTTTTAGTTGGCTTTTACTTGCTCCATATTCTTATTCCCTGTATGTATTCTAGATTGTCGGATGATCCAACCACACTGTGAATCATGCTTCAGATGATCATTGTCACAAAAGCAATTCATTCTAACATTACTAACTATATAAAAATGTTTACTAAAAAAATTGTTTAAATGAACAGTTCAGATCTGCTTCAAGTTAGGAATATCAGTTTGTTCCAAGGTATGAACAATTCATTGTATGTTGGATAGGCCAACATGTATCCCTATGGATCCCACTATATAAAGATTTTTTAATGTAGTAGTTAAAAATTTGTACAATATGCAATGTTTCCAAATAAAGTGAGATTAGAGATAAGGAAGCAGTAAGGCCATATTAAAGAACAATAAGGGAAAGTTCAATAGCTGTTTTCATTGTCCAAACCTAGGAAACATGGCAACATGTCACAACATGCTATAAGCATCAATTCTGCACTTCATATGGTTATTTATTACAATTAGATCAAATGGATTTATCATTTCTCCTTTTTTTATGTAGGATGTCTACAATTTTAGTTAGAGAGTCTTGAGTAGTTTCCTCATTCAAGTAAGATTTATTTTTATTTCTTAATTCTAGTAGAATTTCCATTTTCTAATTGTAGTAGGATTTTTATTTCAACTTTAGGAAGTTTCTAATTTGTTTTTTAAGTTTCCTATTTTTTTTCTAAATTCATTTTTATTCTTTAGGTTATAATTAAAAGTGTTCAAATTGAGTTATAATAAGTTTAGAAAGTTAGTGATATGTTATAGATAGATTAGAAAGTTACTTTTTATTATTTTAGAAGGTTTCTAAGTTGTTATGATGAAATTATCTCTATAAGGAACTTCAAAAACGAAATTCAATGAATAATTCAAATATATCAATACAATTCTCTTTTATCTCTTAATTACTTTCTAATTATTTGCTTTGTTTTCTTCAAGTTATTGTTTGTTTATCAATTGAATATATTGATTCAAATTGATTTTGTGAGTTCCATTGAACACAATCTCTTAATTTCTTTTGAATCTATCATGGTTTCTAAACTCGTCCGAGACCGAGACGTATCGCCCGAGTTAACTTGGTATCGCAGCCTAACGAGACCAACTCACAATGAGTCATGAGACGACCGCGTATCGTGAGATATGCGAGTCGTCTCGGACGATATTTTTGCAAAACTCGGACGATACGAACGAGATATACGACATTACAGATTTTACGTTAACTCGCGAGACAAACGAGTTGTATCGGACGAGATTTTGAAAATCTCGTCCGAGTTTTACCGAATATTTTTTAAATTAGTGATGGACCAATGATGCACATTGAATCAACACCATTAAATTGCGACCCATTTTCCTAAATCGCAAATATAGGATGCTTCTCAACTACTAATTACTAATGTAATCGGATACTTAGGATCATAAATTATTATGATCCCCTCAATAGTAAGGCAATCAATGGGTCCAAAATCCGATCTATTCAAATTCGATAATTTCGTATCTCGGTTGAAGATTTGGGTTCTGAAAATAATTTGGCTGTCAATGGATCCAAAATCCAATTTGTGCCTATTAAACAACTTCATACATGAATTAAAGATTTTGGTTCTAATAAAAATTAGATTCGATAAGAATTTGATGCAGTAACCTATCGGATGGAATATGGATCAATCGTGTCCCTATCCGATAAAATGTGAGAAAGTAGGTCAATTGTGTTACATAATTGTGAAGTTTCTTTGTATTTTATTTTTTGGAATGTTCCTTCTTTGTATTTTATATGTCAAATCATACTTATAATATGATGAAAATCAATTGAAACATATTTGGATCATATTGAGATCGAATAAAAACCAATTCCAATAAGGGTCGATCCAATTTTTATAATACCGATTTTTATCGAATTGAAATTAGTGTTTTAATTGATATTTTTGATGGTAAGTTTGGTGCTCTTTAAATATTGTGTTTGGAAAACAAGTTTAGTGCACTTGTGCAATGAAAATGAAACAACGTAAACAAGTAAATATTTAATTTATTTATTTTGATATATATATATTATGAATTTTTTTTTAATTTTATATATTTTTTGGGGCTCATTTTTTAATAGGAATCAATTCTGAATTTTTCCTGAATTTTTCAGATTTTTTAAATGGTAAAAAACCATTGTTTTAATGTTGAACGAGACGACTCGACGAGACGTATTGACCGAGTCAACTCGGTATCAGAGGTGAACGAGACGATACGGAATACCGAGTTTAAAAACCATGGAATCTATTGATTCACACATTTCTGCTACGTCAAGTGGTATCAAAGTTTTTGCTACCATCCACATTCATGGTTGGTGAAGGAAAATTCATCACTAAAACTGAATTGAAAATCCAATTCGAGAAGTTTGAAGAAGGTGAATATCTCAATTATATTATTCGACTTATTGCCAATACAACATGTTGATCCTTCAACTCAACAGTCTTTTCCGGATTACAGCAAAATGCAAGGCAAGTTGTGCCAATTGATTATTGATAGTGGAAGTTTGGAAAATATCATTGCAAGCCACACGGTCAATGCACTCAAGCTACCCATTATGCAACACCCTAGACCTTATTTTATAGGTTAGGTGGAAGGTGAGTACCAAAAGAATGTGGCAAACCAAATGTTACCTATCTTTTAGCACTAGACAATATAAGGATGAGTTTAGTTGTGACATAGTCCCAATGAGAACATGCCACATCCTCTTGGGAAGGCCTTGCCTTCATGATAATGATATCACCTACCAAACCAAAGCCAACACCTTTTCTTTCATGCATAATGGTGTCAACATGATCTCACCCTTCCCATGCAAAACCCAGGACTGTCCTACCAGTCAAGGAAGAGAGAACATGTTTTATTTCTACCAACATCAATGAAGACTTAAAGGAAACAAGTCAAGTCTTCCCGGTGGTAGTGCAACCTTCCAACCGAGACCATCTTACTCAAGTTTCTCATCAAGTGCAATCCCTCAAGAAATTTTCTCGTATTCTTCCTTAAAAAATGTCGGATTCATTGCCTCCTGTGAAGAATATACAACACCACATCGATTTGGTGCCTGATGCAAGTCTCCTAAATCTGCCCCATTATGGGATAAGTCCAAAAGAGTATGATATATAGAAGGAAAAAGTGAAAAAGAACTTCGAAGCTTCTATTAACAAGTACAAAGTCAATGTCGAAAAGCATAGAAGATTCAAGACTTATGAAGAAGGAGAGTTGGTCATGGTTTATCTTAGTAAAGATTGTTTTCTCGACGAAATTTACAACAAGACCAAGTTGAAGAAAATTGAACCACTTTGTATCTTGAAGAAGATAAATAATGCTTATGTGAAGGATTTTGCCAAATTATATGCTATAGTCAATTATATTCTCTAAATAAGTTTGAAGAATAGATATCATTGGAAGTGGAATAAAGCGAGAGATGAATGGAAAACAAAGAAAAAAAAAAAGGTCTTCAAGAACAACTCAAGGGTGAGTTATTTTAAAAAACAGGAGCCTAATGTAGGACATCTACAATTTTAATGAAAGAGTCTTGAGTAGTTTCATAATTCTAGTGGGATTTATTTATATTTTCTAGTTCTAGTAGGATTTTTATTTTCTAATTATAGTAGGATTTCTATTTTAATTTTAGGAATTTTCTAATTTGTTTTTAGATTTTTTTTTTAAAAAAAATTCATTTTTATTCTTTAGGCAATAATTAAAAGTGCTTAGCACAGTCCAAATTAAGTTATAATAGGATTAGAAAGTTAGTAATATGTTATAGATAGATTAGAAAATTATTTTTTAGTATTTTAAAAAGTTTATAAGTTGTTATGATAAAATTACTCATATAAAGAGCTTCAAAAACGAAATTCAATGAATAATTCAAACATATCAATACAATTCTCTTTTATCTCTTATTTACTTTCTAGTTATTTGCCTTATCTTCTTCAAGCTATTGCTTGTTTATCAATTGAATCTATTGATTCAAATTGATTTTGTGTATTTGAACACAAATATATATATATATTTCCATCAGTTCACAGAAGAAATGCATCATTCCACACCTCGTCAATAATTTCCCCATAAAGGTACACCGGGAGTTTATAGCACAAATTGCACTTTCAAAATCAAATACATTTGACCTAAATCCACAAGATACAACTATTTATTCCTTTCTAGTAATCGACAATAAAAATTAAATGTCTCCCTACTCCATAGTACAGACATACATACCTTCAACACAAGGTCAACAGTCACAAACTAACATAACAGACCACATGTAAAATAGAATCATTGCTAAGCAAAGAAAATAAGGATTAACAGATTTTAAATCAATTCCATGACTATGAAATTGCATACCTCTTGTTGGTGAGTTTCAATCAGTTCCAGTTGCCGCTCTAAACTAGCCTGGGTTTCAACCACTTTTGCCACCTCGCTCTGATACAATATATTCACACATACTGTATTTAGAAGTCCAAGATAAAGTGAGATAGTGAAAGCACACAAATAGAACCATACAAGTTATCAACAGCCACAATCAGTAAAAGCGGTTTTCTTTTATTGATAAAAGTTAATCCTCCCTCAATTAAGATATAGGATAAAATCATAAATTTTCTGAAACATAAGCCATATACATGTTACTCTTATGCCACAATATTTGTAGTTTTGAACAAAAAATTTCCGACTAAAGTCACTGATGAAAAAAGTTAGATATCATAGGGAATGGATTTGAAATAATCAAACATAGAAAACAAAATTCAAGGAATTGAGAGAGATTAAAAATTGTCCCCAAATTTTATCATGCTGGAAAAATAAATCACCTCAAGCCTAAGAAGAACATCCCGATTCTGCAAGATCCTCTTGTCCCACTCAGCTATTGCAATAGCTTGGTTGCGGAATTTCCCAGTGCGCTCCTGTAACTCAGAGTTCCACTCTTTGATTATCTGCAAACGAAAATAAATTGATGAACAAAATCCACAGTTAAAAAAAATAGGATAACCAGGCAAAAAATAATGAATCAGGAAAATCAGGAAAAAAAAAAAAGGTAAAAGAATAATCATGATGCAAGATATTTTGAAGCAAAATTGCAAACATGTTCATTGTTATAAATACAAAAGAGAATTAAAAAAATTGTAAGTTCAAGTTCCAAGTATTTTTAAAGGTACAAGCTGAGGTGTTTTTTTTTTTTTCTTTCCTTTTTTTAATAAGTAAAAAATTTATTGAATGAGAACGAGATGGCCTCAAAGAAGAGACCTCTAAAATCTCTAAAGCGTTTTCACCACCAAAAAATAAACAAAAAAATGCTTATAATCACATCTTGCATCATGTTTAAAGTTTGAGTGTTGATACCACGACTTGGTTTCAAAACCAGCCTTCACCTACTAATTACTAACCAATAACCTGCTTGCTTATCAAAAATATATATATATAATATCAATCAATTAAATATATTAAAATAAATTGCAAAATTTCTAATAAAAAAGACAACCAAGAAAATTTTAAATAAAAAATGAAAATTCATCAATTCCCATTGGAAAGTTTGATAGCCAAATCCAAATGCCATCAAAACATAAAATTAAAACAGCGCCACATCCCAACTTACCAAGTTTTAATCTTTTTAGAAAAAGAAATACTTGGAGCGTAACAACACTTTAACTAAAAAGGATGACACAACTCTAAAGACTAGAAGTGGAGGGGTAATTTTAGAGAGAAAGTAGAAATAAGAAAGAAACAAAAAAAAAATACTGGAAGAAGCTAGAGTGTACCCAAAAAAAACAAACAAAACCACACTAATCATTGCAATGAAAAATTGAATGGATAACATACCTCCTCAACAGTTTTCCCAGTGATCTCAGATGGTAGTTTAGGTGCAGGAGATACCGTCGTAGTAACAGTTGAAGATGTTGCTCTATTGGCCAAGACACATGAAGTGACAAAAAGAAAATCAGATTCTAAATCCATAGCCATGAATCATATAACTGGGAATTATTCAGGACGGTGAATCCTCCTCGTAAGTTCTAAGACTTTAAACATTATTTTGTAGTTATGATTTTCAGAGCGAAAACATGGGTAAAGTTGGAAAAAGGAGAAAGAAAGATAAAACAAAAGCAAGACAACATAAATTACAAAATAGAAAGCATAAATACTTTAGGTACCAAACAACTAAAATCAAAAGCGGGTTAAAATCTAACAATATTGTAAAAATTATAAAGAAAATAAATTTCTGCGAGGCACAAAATTTTCAGCAAGAACTAAAATGTGAATATTTATTTAAAATGTTTATAAAACATCAGGGGAGGTTTCAGATCAAATGATTAGATCCTAAGGAAAATAAGAAAGTACCAATACTAGCAAGGAACCAAAGTACGAGGAAAGGATACAAACCCGCTAGTTGTAGCTAAAGCAAGGGAAGATGATGCTTGTGCTGCAGTTGGCTTGGAACTAGTAAAACTGAGTTTTGTTGCACCATCGGTAGATGCACCAGCAGATGTTGAAAAAGGAACACCTGTAAAACAAGTTGGATGACAAAAAATAAATACTTCAGGAATGAAGCCTCTATACTCCAATAGGTCTAGGATACCAGGCATTCCAAGAAATATGCAAGTGATTAAGAAGTAAAGGGCAGCACTAAGTAGGGAATCAAACAATCAGACACCAAAGAAAAAAAATATTTATATCAAGTAACCAACTTTACAGAAACAGGGTTTCTTTTATTTTCTATTTTTTATAAGTACAAATTTCAAAGCCAATAAAGGAGAAACAATGTAGTACAAAGGATCCAAGAAGGTCAAAAAGACCACTAAGAATAGAAAATAAAATAATGAAGTACAAACAAACTAGCACCATGCAAAGTAATCCCCCAAAAAAGACATCTCATCCAAAATTAAGCTGACTTCCCAAATATTAACTCGAATGAATAGACAAATAATTGCTAGGATGGTAAGGGTGATGTCTGACATCTCTCTCCTTGCCTACAAATATCCATTATTTCCAAATAGCTTACCATCAAAGGGAGATGCTCCCAAATCAGAGGACCTCTGGATGAAAAGCATAGGACTGCCAGATCTTGATTCTTGAAGAGATATAGGGCGAAGCATGTAAGAACACAATGAATTCCATATTGATTAAAGAAATACCCCAGCTTTTTTTCTAACCCAACTGCAATGAAGTAAGAGGTTGTTCGTGGATTCACCATGCTTACAGTGTGGAATAAACCAAGTTGAGTGGGGTGAACAGATTAAGATATTCTCAAAGTGAGAAGGCAGATAGAAGAAGAGAGAGTGGGGTCAAAATTTAAAGATCGCCAACAAAAGGATGACAATCTTTCAAGAAATACAGCAATATATATTTATATATAAAAGACTATGTAGGAGACATGGTGATTAGGCTGTACCAAAGAGAGAAGCATGTATGCATACTACTCAAGCTATGATACCCAAACACAGCAAGGATACAAGCCAGAATCAATCTGCATTTATCGAAAGATAATATCTTCTTGACGCACAAGATTGTCAATAAGAAGTATTCTTCGTATTGGTCCCAACTATTTATGTGCTAAAGTGCCTATGATTAGGTAAGCTGGCAATTTATAATCTCTCTACTTCAACAAATTGGATGTGATTACATATGAATTCATTGGGGTAGAGAATGCATTTCCACCTCAATATTCAAGCTTAATCAATGGCTCCTCCCATGTATACTCTCTCCTAGTGGGTGTGAATACCATTGAAGCAAACCATTATCTTTGTTTAGTCAGTCATTCCTAGAGTGTACATCTCGGATCTCTACTAAGAGGATAAAGTAGTTTAATGCCAAAATCCTTTATGGTTTAGACTTGATTTAATCAGCTAAAATGATTAAAAAAAAGGTTAGGAGTGCTTACTCTTGCTATGGAATTGTGCTCATGTCAACTTGAGCAAAAGATTACTCGTGGTGAAATAAAAATCCTGATCAATACTAGTACTCCACCCATACAGATCCAAAAAAAATAAAAATAAAATACTCCGCCCATTTCTCACTTGATGGTTGCTGACAACATGCCCTAGTTTACAGTCAACAATGTTCACTCTACTAATAATCTTCCATTGATTTTACATAAATTTGATTCCTTCTCGGTTGTCTAGGCTATGACTCAAAAGAGTTGTCTTTTTTTAATAAGGCTTGCAAGAATTGCAAAGCCATATTGAACCATCTCCAATTCAAGAAAGCAAGTTTCCCACCAAGTATCTGGGACTACCGTTGTTCTCTTCATGATTGACTTTCTCTTTGAGTCAGCCTTTATTGGGTCGTATACAAAGTATGCCTCAGGGTTGGAGGGCTTAATTCTTATTGCAGACTAATCAAGTTCCAACTTTTTCACTCGATGCTCAATAATTTCCAAATTTACTGGAGCTCATTTTCTTTTTCTTTTTTTGCCCAGGAAAATCTAAGAAAAAAAGAATGAATCTATCATGGCTTGTTTTCTTTGAAAAGGACCTTCATTAGCTAAATCCATGCGCTCATACAGTTTGAGTTGAGTATGCCGACCATGTGATGAGTGCAGTCGGTTTTGAACTTCAGAGAATCAAAGATTGGACCAAGTATGGCGAAATTATTCTGAAAACTCACATCAAGCCAGAACTCTCTTTGGTTGAAATGGACCTTAGCAAGATATGTGGATAATGAGGCCTTGTGCAACTAAACAAATAGATAGGATTTCTCATGGGTTCAGACGGGCCTTAAAAAAGGCTTGGGAGCTAGGTAAGAACACTCGTATCATTGTAGGGGATGGAATGAACACTTTTCCATGGTCAGAAGACGGAATCATTGTAACACAATCCGAAATCGAATTATTTCGCACTTTGAAAGCCACCATCTAACACGATTCTTGTTGCAAATAGATTGCAGCAGCCTGAACCATACACTAATAGAATGAGAACAGCATGGGAGAAGATTCAAAACGAATCGTATCTGGTTGGGAACCATGGAAACAAAGTGATATGGGAATTGACAAGTTCAGGCAAATTTACTTTCAAGAATGCATGAAGCAGCACAATTACACTGGAAACTCTCGGTACCCAGATTTTTAGTATGTGCATGGAAAGAAGTTCAAAGAAGGTTTCTAACAATGCAAAAGCTACATTGTTAAATGTGAGTGTTCATTTTTAGAATTGGCATTCAAAAAGCTGAGGACGATAGTGTTTTATAGATGGTGATGAAAATGGCATTTTGTACCTATTTTGTATGGAGAGAGAAGAACAATAGAATATTTGAAGACAATAGTTGTCCCCTCAAAAGAAAATGAAAAGAAAAGAAAAAAAAAAGTAATAATTGTCCCAAGAAGACACTGTTGAGCTTCATTATTTATGTTGTTCAAGCGATGTCAGGAATGTAACCTCATGAAACATGATAGCAACCATTGTTAATGACTTGTAGATGGGAATCCCCACAATCAGATTTCATCTAGGTGAACTCAGATAGCCCGACATCATTGGACAAATCAGATTTTGGGTGCATAGAAAAATATCATAATAGCGAGTTTATTCTATATTAAATGGACTTTGGTCCAAGTTATACATGTTTTGAAAAAGGTGTTAATTGCTAATGTGAGAATTGATTCCAGATTTTAATATAGGACACAAGGAATTCTTTGATCGTACAGTTGGGCCACTTGGATTATATGTTTGGGTAAGATGGGTTTGGTCTTAAATGAAGGTACTATTTCTATATGAAGGTTTACCTCACAACATCTTCCACTTATGCTTCGGTGATTCTTGTTTCGTAGTTTTCTTTAGCAAAACACTTTCCTTACTAACATTGTAAGATTTTAAGCCTTACTAAGGATCATTTTGCTCATATGGATTGCCACATCAGCAATCCAACACCACAGCCCCTCTAAGTTTAGGATTGACAAAGATTCTAGCAAATGTCAATAAAAATTATCTAAACAATCTATGGTATTTAAGATATACAAAATGTCATATTTTGGATCTTCGTATAAAATAAAATGAAAAACCCCAGATACAATGAGCATTGACAAACTCACCAAACACAGGTGCAGCAGTAGTCGATTGAAGCTGCAATGACGATGATGATGATGATGCAGGAGCTGATGGTTTAGTCGACAATGAAAAACTTGGGAAAGGGCTAGTAGTGGTAGATGATGCAGAAGTGCTCTTAGCCGCTGAAGTTGAAGCTGTACTCACCCCAAAAACAGGCACTGATGGAGTAGAAGGAGCAGAGGTGGTGGCTACAGCGGATCCTAAAGAGAACAATGATGTAGCAGCAGAAGAAGAAGGGGTTGTACTAAATGCAGGGGTCGAAGCACCAGAAGCGGCAGCAGCGGATCCTAAAGTGAACAACGATGTAGCAGCAGAAGAAGAAGGGGTTGTACTAAATGCAGAGGTCGAAGCACCAGAAGCCGCAGCGGATGCTGAAGAGAACAATGGTGAAGCATCAGATGAAGAAGGGGTTGTACCAAAAGCAGGAATCGAAGGACCTGTGGTCACGATGGTTGAAGATAGCGGTGCTGCGGAAGATGTTTCAAAACCTAAAGAAAAAGGTTTCATGGTGGCGGGTGCGCTAGAGAAAGTGGGGGGCAGCAGACGAAGCGGCATTAACAAATCCAAATGAAGATTGAAAAGGGGATGAAGAAGACTGGGTTCCGAATGAAAAACTAGATGAAGCGGATGAAGACGAAGGTTTCGCATCAGGAACTGAAGGGGAAGAAGAAACAACAGTGGATGAAGGAGGACTGATAGTGCTCTTGGGAAGAGCCGAACTGCTTCCGAAGGAAAACGGCGAAGAAGAAGAAATTGAAGAAGTAGAAGAGAACAATTGAGGAAAAGAAGAAGTGGTTGCTGCTGAAGAATCGGGTGGAGGAATTATAAAAGGTGGAGAAGAAGTAACGGAAGTAGAAGCAGAAGCAGAAGCAGAAGTAGAAAATCCAAATGAAGGAGGAGTAGGAGTAGGAGAGGAAGCCAAAGGAACACCAAAGAGTGATGAAGCAGTAGTTGTAGTTGTAGTTCCTACTGTGGATGAAGAAATCGAAGGTACTCCAAATAAGGGTGAAGGAGCAGAAGAAGATCCAAAGCTAGGTTTTGAAGCAGAGAAAAAAGAATTCGAAGAAGAAGAATTGAAGGAGGGGAAAAGATTCGAAGATGAAGAATTAGGGTTTGGGGAAGGAGAAGAAGCGAAAGGGAATGCAGAAGCAGTGAAAGTAGATGAAGATGTTGTGGATGATCCGAAGAAAAAGCAGATGAAGGTTGTTGGGATGAAGAAGATGGGGTTGTTGTTGTTGTTGTTGTTGTTGTTGTTGTTGAGGTGGAGAAGAGAGGGACAGAGGGTGTGGTGGTGGAGAATGGAGATGGAGAAGGAGAAGAAGAAGAAGAAGGGTTGGAGAAGGAGAAAGGTTGAGATTGTGAGGAGGATGAAGTTGTGACAGAAGAGGAGGAGCCGAAGGAGAAGCCTGACATTGTTGCTCTCTCTCTCTCTCTTTTTTTTAGGGTGGGTTTTCTTCTTCCCGGCCAAATGTTCTCAAATTTCTATTTCGCTCTGTGTTTTGCTTTGGGTCTAAGTCTTCAAAGTTCAAACCGGGGTTCCGAGATACAGAATTGGCTCGTCCGATTCATCTCGTATCTGTAGAGTCAATTCGTTTAACTCGTTTTAATATTATTTATTTTTTTATAATTTAGTAAACTCGCCTGATCATATTAGGGTTTATGTTACCAAATTCGTTGCTAGTAGTCCCAACCGGTACAAAGTGATTTAATTCGCTATTAGGTTCTTAATTCTTGCAGGGTTAGTAAAATCAAGCTAAGCACAAATCCACTGAATTTCGATTGAGTTTTGACACGAATCAACTACATTTTTAATTGGCTCTTTGAATCAAATCAATTTATTATTATTGTTTTTCATTATTTACAATTATAATTTAGATTATTATATTAATTTATACTATTTGACTTAGAAATTTTAACATTATAGTCCTACTTATAACTGGTATACCTTACAAGCAAACCAGCCTAACTAATTGATCTATGAAATCAAAGCAAATCAAGAAGCGAATTATCTCTACTTGCTCCTATGAACTGAGTTCATTCTAGAGTGGTGCACCACGGACCATGAATCGAATTCATGCAAACCGGAAAAAATGGGGTTTAGATTTAACCTTGATCTTAAATGGATGAGCCTTTTTTATGAATTAATAATGGAAATTAAATTTTATTCAAATTTTTGAATTAATACTATAAGTTTTAAAAGGTATTTACTGATTTCAAAAAAAATAAAATAAAAAAATTACTCGCCCAATTTATCATGTTTGCCTTGTGGAACTAAACAAACATTGTATTTCTCATGGGTTCAGTAGAGCATTAAAAAGGTTTGAGTGCTAAGTGAGAAAAACACTCACGATCGTTACATCGCAGTTTGAGATTCGAATTCTTTTGCATTTTGAAAATCATCATCTAACTTGAGTTCTTTTGACATTCTTGTTGCGTGTAAACTTCAATTGCCTCAACCGTACACTGATTGAGTAAGGAGCTTATGGGAGAAGACTCAAACCAAACATATAAGGCTGGAAATCATGAAAATAAATTATACTTAAGGATGATCCTTAATCACACAGATGGAAGTATTAAATTCAATTGAAACATCACTATTTATGGTAAAATAATCAACAACGAGCATATTTTCTAAAATTGCCATTTGTAGAAGATATTATTAGGTTCAACAAGATTTAAACTTAGGTCGTGGGATTAACACTCCACACACCTTTACTATTTTAGCTAAGTCGACACCATTTCCATCTCGAATCTGATTAGGGCCATTGTAAATTTGTAATCTAAGTGAGAAAAACACTCACGATCGTTATATCGCAGTTTGAGATTCGAATTCTTTTGCATTTTGAAAATCATCATCTAGCTTGAGTTCTTTTGACATTCTTGTTGCGTGTAAACTTCAATTGCCTCAACCGTACACTGATTGAGTAAGGAGATTATGGGAGAAGACTCAAAGAGATTATGGGAGAAGACTCAAACCAAAATATAAGGCTGGAAATAATGAAAATAAATTATACGAGGCTTCCCCAATTGATGATCCTTAATCACACAGATGGAAGTATTAAATTCAATTGAAACATCACTATTTATGGTAAAATAATCAACAACGAGCATATTTTCTAAAATTGCCATTTGTAGAAGATATTATTAGGTTCAACAAGATTTAAACTTAGGTTGTGGGATCAACACTCCACACACCTTTACTATTTTAGCTAAGTCGACACCATTTCCATCTCGAATCTGATTAGGGCCATTGTAAATTTGTAATCACCGCAAATGGTGAGATTGTTAAGATCAGAGGTTATGTGATTGATGACCCTAGAGGTAGGTACCAATTTGGATCAATACCAGCAGAGGAGCAACCAATCATAGAAATGCGCTCTCCAAAATCGAGCTCATTTCTCATAGGACTTCTATCCTGATTCCTGAATTCTAGGACTAAAATAAGCAACACTAGAAATGTGTAATTAGATATAAGGATGTGAAATTTCTTAATATTTGTTATTTTTAGATTTTTCAGGATATGGTACCAATGAGAAATAAGATATAATCATATCAAATAGGATTTCTTAATATTTGATCATACTTGCAACACATGATCAAATCTGTGACAGCATGTTTATGGCGTTGCAACAGATGGGACTCATACATTTGTATAAGCAGTTCAAAAGGATTTTTCGAATCTTTTTTTTTTTTTTTCAAGATTTGTCGAGTACACAACATCTTGCATCATTCATCCTGGATTCTCACACTCATACCAATGTTAATGCAACATAGTTTCTTGTTGAAGGGAATGAGGTGGGAGGGGGAGGATGGTACCATTGTTATCAAATGTGGTCACATTTCGTATAAGCTACAATCACATATCCTAAATTATGTTATCTACTAATATGTGATGACATATTTTTTGTAATTTTTTTTTTTTTTCAAAATATGTGGTCACATATAGTCACGTATGCTATTTAACAACATTTGATAGTACAAAGTATATGGTTGTGTATCTCTATAATACCTTGCATTAGAACAATTCAATTTGGTAACAAGCGTTTAGAAATTACATCCGAGCTGCTGGTCTTTAAAATGAAGATATGGCCTCTTGACATTTCTCATATTGAAAGGAGCTAAGTATGTCCAAGTCATACATAGTTTGAACAAAGTGTTACTTGCTAATGGTTCTAGTGATTTCAGATTTTAATAGAGGAATCAGGAACTATCTTCGAAGTATATATTGGAAGGTAAACAAAGATTTGATCATGTCAATTGGGCTTCTTGGATTATGTGACGGTAAGAATGGGTTTGGTCTTAGATGAAGGAACAGTATGAAGGTTTGCTAATTTCCCAAAAAAAGTGGAATCTCGAGGGAAGCTTGTATCCCAAGGAGCACAGATCTAAGGTTCTCGAACTTGTCACGTCAAAACAGTCGATTGAGTTTACCACATGGGGTAGTAAGATTATCACGACTCTTTCTCAAATTCTTTTTAGAATCGTGCTAATATGACCTCTCCCACATGGCATACTCAATTGACTACCTTTACGTGATTCGAAAACTATAGATCTGCGCTCCTCGGGATACATCGTTGCATTTCCCTATAAAAAAGTTTTATCTTTAGGGAAACCGTTTATCTCGAAGAGCAATAGATCTATGATTCTTGAACTTCTCACGTCATGGTAGTCGAGTGAGTATGCCACGTGGGTAGTCAAATTATCGTGACATTTTTTTATATGAGAGTTTGCTATGGGTTGAAAAGGCCCGATCGGCACATATTAATTTTCATAATCTTTATTAAGGGTCTTGTTAATGTGTGCCTCAGGTATAAGTTAAAGTGCAATAATACACTTTGGAAGTTGGATTTATATCGAAAATGCCTTTAATAAAATCATTTTTCACCTAAATACCCTCATATGCCAATTTCCAAGGTGTATTAACTGCATTTTAACGTGTGCGCATAGGGCACACGTTAACAAGACCCATTTATAAATTGGGAGTGACTTCTTGCACATCACTCATAATCAGTTGCACTCCACCACTTGAAAAAAAAATATAATAATGATGAATGCAAGCGATTGGGCATGCGGCTAACGTGGCAAGAGCACAAAATCACACATCTTTTTCCATGTATCCCCATAAAAGGATTAATGATTCTGTGCCCTTAATCTCTTATAAGAAAAGAGTCACCGTATGGGGTGGAGGGGAGATTGAACTTTAGTAATACCCCGACAAAATAGCAAAAATGGGAAAATTAGGTTTATCTCTTGATCAAAAGTCAACGTTAATTTTTTTGATGAATTAATGAAATTTTTTATATTTAATAATTTAAATTTTAAAGGGTATTTTAAATAACATCAAAACTTTACTGCTAATCATCAATAAAAAGATGAGTTGACTTTCGGTCAAAGGGTAAACTTAATCTTGAATTTTGTAAAGGCAAATCTAATATAGACAATTTTGCGTGAGGGTATTATTAAAGTACTATTTTTCTTGAATTTATGTAGTGAAGTTTACGGTCCATCAATTAAGATGGGGGATTTTGTATTTTCGTTGGGGTTTAATTTTGAGGGTGATGGTAAAGACGAGAAAATACCAATTTAGATGAAAAATTATTCATTTACATAGGAGTGGGTGGGAAAAAACTACTTATGTTGAAAATCATTTCTTTTTTTTCAAGAAGAAGTATATTCTTACCTCTTTTCCATAGACCCTTCGCTCTCGTTACTCATCTATTTTAACATCTTCTTTGTTGATTATTCAATTTTGGGAATGCTAACGTCTACCTCCAAGATTTTATAAGGACATTAACATTCTCTACAAATTGGATTTTTCAAGATGTCATTTATTTTTTTTTAGTACTATGGAGTGATATTTTTATAAAGGGTGATATTTTTATAAAGGGTTGGGATCATGAAAAAAACATATGATTCCAACCCTTTAAACACAAAATCCAATGGTTACGATTTATGAATTATCTTCATACACACATTTTAGAGATACTTATCTCGATGATAAATCTCAACCATTGGACATTTAAAGGATTTGGATCATATGTTTTTTCTATGAGTCATTCTTTTCAGGGGATCCGACCCTTTTATAAATATTAGAAATTGAAACAATATGTTTAGTCTTTGTACAATAAATGCTTTCCTAAGAATCCCATCAAGATCTGTGATATTTACAAAAATATTAGACAAATACCAAAATGCCCTCATCTTGTTGGATATCCTTACAATAAATATATATATATATATATATATATATAGGGTCCCGTTTAGCAACAAACATTTTGGCAAAACATTTTTCAAAACATGGGTTAGAGGTTTTGGAATGGGCTGATTTTTGTTGAGGATGATCTCTACGGTGAGGAGATCATCTTCACCAAGAATCAGCCCATTCCAAAACTTCTAGCCCCAGTTTACAAGTTGAAAAATCATGGACCGTCTATTTTTTGTAAATCATTTTTGATGGGGTTAGAAGTTTTGGAATGGGCTGATTTTTGGTGAGGATGATCTCCTCACCGTAGAGATCATCCCCACCAAAATCAGCCCATTCCAAAACCTCTAACCCATGTTTTGAAAAATGTTTTGCCAAAAGTTTGTTGTTGAACATTTCCCATATATATATATATATATATATATATATATATATATATATATATATGGGTCACGTTATTACGACCCCCTTTTGGACCCCCTTTGCGACACAACCTTTTTGTCTTATATGGGCAAAAATGTTTGGAATGGGCTGATTTTTTGTGAGGATGATCTCTATGGTGAGGGGATCATCCTGGCAAAAAATCATCCCATTCCAAAACTTCTAGACCGTCCGATTTTTGTTGAAAAATTATAGACCGTCCAATTTTTGTAAATCAATTTTGATGGGGTTAGAAGTTTTGGAATGGGATGATTTTTTGCCAGGATGATCCCTCACCATAGAGATCATCCTCACAAAAAATCAGCCCATTCCAAACATTTTTGCCCATATAAGACAAAAAGTGTGTCGCAAAGGGGGTCCAAAGGGGGTCGTAATAACGCGACCCTATAATATATATATATATATAGGGAAATGTTCAGCACCCTAAGCTTTACCCTACACTTTACAACGTGTTTTATCCACATGTGTAGAAGTTTTGGATGGGCTGATTTTTGGTGAGGATGATCTCTATGGTGAGGAGATCATCCTCACCAAAATCAGCTCATTCCAAAACTTCTAACCCCATCAAAAATGATTTACAAAAAATGGACGGTCCACGATTTTTCAACTTGTAAACATGAGACTAAAAATTTTGGAATA
This sequence comes from Akebia trifoliata, assembly GCF_017979445.1. Taxonomy (NCBI): domain Eukaryota; kingdom Viridiplantae; phylum Streptophyta; class Magnoliopsida; order Ranunculales; family Lardizabalaceae; genus Akebia; species Akebia trifoliata. The sequence continues at coordinate 262,109 of NW_028236846.1, forward strand.
GGCTGATTTTTGGTGAGGATGATCTCTATGGTGAGGAGATCATCCTCACCAAAATCAGCCCATTCCAAAACTTCTAACTCATGTAGGATAAAACACGTTTGTTAAAGTGTAGGGTGGGGAACGGGACCTATATATATATATATATATATATATATCTATATATATATAATTTGATTGATATTATATACATTTTGGAAGCACATTTCCATTTTAACCTCTCAATCTAATTTTTTAATAACATGAACAATCTCTTCATCTTCAAAGTAAAATAATTAATATAAAGAAATAATTATTTCGAATTTTCACGTTCGACGTAGTCAAACTTAAGATGAAACTGTGTAATAGAATAATCTGATTTCATACTATTGCCATCGTGTATGTTTCAACCAAGTTGTTCTGATTTCAGTTCTAAAATATGAATGTTTTTAAATATCTAGAATGTCTTAGTCGCGAAGTGGAATTATTATTATTATTTTAAATGATATATTCCGTCGAGATGAAATTTTGAATATTAATATAATAATTTGATTTTTTTTTCCCCACTAATGTTCCTAAGCCATTTATTTGTAACACGTATCCAAGTCATGGATTATACTCATTTTCCCTTCGATAATAGTCAAAATCGAACCACTCATCTTCCTTAGTTTGAAAGCTTAATAATAGCAGACCATTTTGGACCACAAACTTTTTAGCGAATTAAATGGTAATATAATCGCAATTTAAACTAACACAAAAAAAAAGAAAAAAAAGAAACCAAAATAAAAATTCGAAAATAAGAAACTTTACGTAAGAACCGCTTCGCGTCTTTGTCGTCAGCCCGCTCTTTCCTTCCAGTTAACCGCGTTTTCTCTCTCTCCCTCTCAATTCCTTTTTCTACAACCAAATTCTTCGCTGATATTCTCCACCTCCGTGTTTATCACATAGAATTTATCTTCCGAAACGGAGCTGATTCGTCCATCTTCAATCACTTTTCTCAGATTTTTCGTTGAGCGTCCTGTTTTTGAATCTCTGTTCGAGCTTTCTTAGTCGAAAGCTTAAAGATTGTCGGTAAATTTTTTGTTTCGATTAGTTATTTTATATGCTTATGTTTTGTTTCATTCGATTTTTGATCGTATGATCTTACTTTGATTCTTGTTTGAAGTTTCATAGAAATAATTCAAGAGTTAAAAAAAAAAAAAGTCTATTTTACGAGTCATTTCTGTAATTCTGTTTGTTATTGTGTGTTTTAGGAGTTTTTAAAAAATCTGTTAATGAAATCATTTGTATTTGTCTAGTTTATTAAGTTGTCTAATAAGTTTTGAATTTTTAAATTTTGCCAAATTTGTTTTTTGTTTTTTTTTTTGCTTCAAATTTTGTTCCCAATTCTGATAGAATTGTGTTTAAATATTAGAACTGTAGAGATTAATTGAATTGAGAGGCGCATTAAGCAAGAAATTAGGTTTTGGCCTTCATAAATTTTTCAAAAGAGTTGAAAAAGTTGGGATTCCTGAATTCCAATTCCTTTGAGTGAAAGTTAACAAACATATGCTGATGCTTAATCGCGCTATACGATTGGTTTTGGTTCATAGGATCAGAATTTTTTGAATAGGAGAGGGGTACTGGATTTTGATGATGAGATGGAAAACTTATTTGGGTTGATCTCTCTCAGCTTTATGAAAGAGTTTCGACGTCGTCGTAGAGGTTATAATATCAATTGGAGAAGATTGATGCTTATTGTAGCTATCATGACTACAACCGGAGCTATCTTACAAACCTGTACACTTCCTTCTCCTGTAACCGATTGGTTTGTTGTGCCATCGGTAACAGTTTCATCTTATAGAGTCTCAAACACTCCTATGAATGTGAAAAGGACTCTTCCTATAGCAAGGCTCGAGCAGAATCCATCAGTTTCCATCCCTCATTTATCGAATTCCACTATTGGACTAATTCCATCATCACCAGTTGTGGGAGTGAGAGCCAAAGTTTCTCCAAGGAGGAGAAGGAAGCAAAGGGTGAATAATAAGAAACAAACACCTAGAGCGCCTAAGATCATACCTCACCGCCTAGAGTTGTTTCTCCCTGGCAGGTTTAATTATTTTTTTCAAGAGTTGTTTTTTTCTGTGAATTAGGATATGTGTTCTTTTATACTATCTTCTCATGTTGTTAGCTTGATGTTTAATGTATAGAGGTATGTCTGGTCCTTGCCACCTGATGAGGCACTTGTATATGCTAAAAAGGAGATTGGGAATGCTACAATGGTTGGTGATGATCCTGATCTGTATGCCCCTTTATTTCGGAATGTTTCTGTCTTTAAAAGGTGAGTCTCATGATGCTTCCACAGCCATTGTTTGTCATTCGTGTTAATAGTTTTTGGTATATGATTATCATGTTGTGAAATCATAATGTATCGTGATAAATATATTTATGATTGATTATATGCATTGGTATGTGTTATGGTTATAGGAGACTATGTTACATGAAGGTTTAGCTGGAATCTTATTGCCTTAAAAAACTTAAAATGTCTATAACACTCTTTTCTACCTGCTTCTCTATCTGTCTATCTACATCATTGGATATTTTAGGAGGAGATGGGTTTGGGTGAGTGTTCAACTGTGAAGTTTATATCTGTTGTTGAATAAGATACTTCATTCTGACTCGGTAAGAATTTGACGTTTAGAATCCAAAAATATAACAAATGCTGAATAGAAGAATGCACGAGATTTATGTCAGTGTGGGTCGATTCTTACATTATGTGTGTTGGGTGGTTGAAGAATGGTGGAAACTGGAAATAAATCTTATTGGCATTTCAGGTGCCACTTGAAGGTAACTAGTTCCCCAAATATTAAAATTAATTTTGTTTTTTGGTGTTGATTTTTTTAACCTGATACTTGTATTTGGGTGAATTTTTTTTACCCAGATACTTGTATTTGTGTCTTCAAGTTTATGTTATTTTCTCAGTTCAAATTGTTTGAAATATTTCAGGATCTCTTAAAATACATTTGTTGTGATTTAAGACAATAGGAGGAGCATGCTTGGGGAATGCAAGAGTTGACTTGAGAAGAACTAGCTTGTTATTATAAGTTATAACACTTGGTGCATATCGTCTTGAATTTCTTTTCATATGACAGAGAGTGGATCGAATTTCTGAATATGAGGTTTTCATAAAAAAATATACAAAAACTTGGATTCTGAATTTACCACGGACCAACATGACTGAATACCATGCGTACTCACTCACAATACAGGCATTTCTTATAAGGTTTACTGCAAGCTTATACATTACATGGTTGGATTGTAATTTACATAAACGACTCACAGTTTCACAAAAGCTGTTTGCAATACTGAAAGATAGAGCAGCGTGCAAAATCTTATTTTACATTTATACTACTACATTGGATGTGATGTGGAGCATCAAAGTCATGCAAAATCTTGGTCTTTTTTCTTTAATTTCTTTTTCCTGATAACTCTTAACTTTTGCTGCTTTAGATAGATGCTATAACTCTCAAGGGATGCTCAAGTTTCTATTTCAGTGTTTTTTTGCAAAAAAATATTATATTGAAAGCCATGAAACTGTCAAACTTTCAGGAGCTATGAATTGATGGAAAACATACTTAAGGTTTACATCTACCCTGATGGAGAAAGACCCATTTTTCACCAACCGCATCTCCAAGGCATTTATGCTTCAGAAGGATGGTTTATGAAGTTGATGGAAGAAAACAGGCAGTTTGTCGCTAGGGACCCAAAAAGAGCTCACTTATTCTATCTTCCTTACAGTGCACGCCAGCTAGAGCTTGCTCTTTATGTGCCCAACTCGCATAATATAAGACCCTTATCAATCTTCCTAAGGGACTATGTGAACATGATTGCTGCAAAGTATCCTTTCTGGAACCAAACGCAAGGTGCAAATCATTTTTTAGTTGCGTGCCATGATTGGGTACGACATCTTGGTGCCTCACTTTGCTACTATCTGCACTATATACATTTTTTCTTCTTCAATTGGATGAATGGTTTCCTTTTTGTTTATTGAATTTAAGTAGGTTTGATCTCTCTCCCTGATCATCTCTCACCCATCCATCCTTTGTTCAATTTTAATTCTCTGTAGGGTCCATACACCGTGAATGAACATGAGGAACTAAGCAGAAACACCATAAAAGCTCTCTGCAATGCTGATCTATCTGAAGGAATCTTCGTCGCAGGAAAGGATGTTTCCCTGCCAGAAAGCACGATAAGAAATCCCAAGAAGCCACTTAGAGACCTTGGCGGAAAAAGAGTCTCTCAGCGCCCCATCCTTGCTTTCTTTGCTGGAAACATGCATGGTAGGGTCCGGCCCACACTGCTCCAATATTGGTCTGACAAAGACGAAGACATGAGGATCTATGGGCCTCTACCGAACAGAGTTTCCAGGAAGATGTCTTATGTTCAACACATGAAATCAAGCAGATTTTGTATCTGCCCAATGGGGTATGAAGTGAACAGTCCCAGGATCGTCGAAGCGATCTATTATGAGTGTGTTCCGGTGATCATTGCGGATAATTTTGTCCTTCCCTTCAATGAAGTGTTGGATTGGAGTGCTTTCTCTGTGATTGTCGCGGAAAAGGATATACCGAATCTGAAGGAGATTCTTTGGCTATTCCTTTGAAACGATATCTTTCTATGCAAACTAATGTGAAGATGTTGCAGAAGCATTTTCTTTGGAACCCAAAACCAATCAGATATGATTTGTTCCACATGATTCTGCATTCAATTTGGTTTAATAGGCTGAACCAGATTCAAATTCAGGAGCAAGTTTAAATTCTTGAGAATTGCTTGGCGTCGATAGTTTGGGTATCTCACAAATAGTCCTCTCTAACAGTGATCAGAATAACCCTTCGAAGAGATCAGGGACTGGCCTAATGTCTTATTTGATTAGAGAGGGTTGTCTAACCATCATTGTCATGTAAGGAAGGCAGAATTAGTACATTTATTTATTATCTTAAGATTCCTCTTTGGGGATGGTCCAGATGTATTGCTTGAATCACAGAGCGCCAAGTGCTGTGACGAACATGACAAGAAGGGATGGTGACGATTCTGATTGGGAACTTGTATTTTAGGTATGGTATCACCAATTAACCATTTTTTTATTTATTACATGTAACTGGTTAGTATCTTAGAACATACTATGGTTCTCTGATTCTATTCCTTGGTTCAAGTCTAAATTTCCGTTGTCCTCAGTTTCAGGAGATTGAACGCAGGAGGATGTAGTTTCTAGCAACTTACAGATTGGTGTGGAAGTGGAGACATTCAGGTATTTCATAAAAGTAAGATCCCTTTGTATCCTTAAAAGAGAATTAAAGATAAACAGAAGGAAAATGGAAATTTCAAAATTTCTTTACTTTTCAAGTACCAAAGTTGATAACTCTCAAGCTACCGTATAGAATAGCTTATGGTTTCAATGCCATGGATTCTGCAACGCTTTCTTTGATGTTTGTTTCTTCAGCATGGGATCATGGTTTTTCACCCTACAAGCTAAATATATGTACTCTTTTTTCGCCTTTATTTTTTAAATGTTCAGTAGAAACAAGGAAAAACAATTTATGTATTTCGAGATCCTGAGAGCAAATGGAGAGTAGATAAATAAGTTCCAAGTTACAATTGGTTTATATCAAGGTTCAACTTACAGTTACAGTTTTATAGATAATGTTATGCTCATTCAAGAGCATGATATTGAGATGATATGGTATTAGCTGATAAGACTAGAGAGAGAGAGGGAGTCAATGCAAAACTAGAATCATGAAGTGGAGAGATTGAGGAAGATGTCTGATAAAATCAAAATTGGATGGTTAAAGTGGAGATATGCTTCGGGAGTACTATTTGACTGATCCCTACTAATCAATTTAAAAAGGAAAATTGTATAGAATGATAGTAGGATCACCTAGGCTTCATGGAGTTGAATGTTGTGAGGTAAAACAAAAATCATATTAATGGACTGAGTAGAGTAGAGATGAGAATGAAACAGTATCTCCAATAGGTAATACACAAAGTGATAGTTGATTGAGATGGTTTGAACACCTTCAATGAAGGCCGGTTATAGTTTCAGTTAGAAGAAATTTAAGTGGAAGATTTTGATTGAGCTAGAAAAATGCCCAAAAAGAATGGGATTGTGATGGTGAAAGTTATATGAACACACTTTTAATAACTGAAGACATGAATCTGGACATAAATAAATGGGGGGAACAGATTTGATTTAGCCGCTCGCAAATCTTTGGTATAATGTTTTGATGATGGATCTGCTAACATCTAAGTGAAGCATCGGATGTTAGCAACCTATAAACCCATGATTTTTTTACTTAATAGTAATACTAATTTTTCTTTCATTGGTTTTAGAAAAAAAAAAAAAAAAAGCAAGGGTTTTGATGACATTGGGAAATGTCATTTTCGTAAATTTATAATTTTTTTCTCATATTTACAAAAATGTTGTGGAGCCATTGCACAAGGACATTAAAACCCTAATGTTTCGACCTGAATGTTGGCATGTTTGGGAGGGTTTGAGCCTATCTTTTGCTTGGGTGGTCTAGGATTTGGGCTATTGATGTACCAAAAAGGAGTCAATTTGTTATCATGTTGGTAGTTAGACTTTTCTCAATCACTAATGCTGATGTGACACAGGGTATTTACTGTAATTCTCACAATTCTGATGTGGGATGTGCACATAACTGTAGATGTGTTTCCTTGCGATACAAGTAAAAACCATCTACAGTTATGTACGCATCTCTACGTTAGAATTGTGAGAATTGCAATAAATCCTGTGTTACCCTAGCACGACTCTTTCTTAATTGACTTTCATCTTTGGAGATTTTCTAATTTGAGAGTTGAACTTAACAAATTCTATACCTCTTCTTTTTCTTTTATTTTTTATGGATGAAGAGAATTCCGAAAGAAAGAAAAAAAAATGTTAATGTGACTTGAAATAACACTCGATTGTGCTCAAAATGATAGAATCTTTCTCATAGCTTCTCTCTCCTGATATGTGTGTTATACACTTGAGGACAACCGATGGTTCTTTGCACGCTCGATTTGTATTTTGAATCACTGTTGCAAGGCTAAAAAAATGCAGGAGAACAAGAATATTAGAGTAGTAGTAGTCATGTAGTAGTTTATCATGGTGTATTGAGGTACAACGAATCATATTAGTGTTGTAGTCAAACTTAATCATTGGCTATTAATAGAGAAAAATTATGCCAATAAGTCATGAAGTCAAACGCAAGTCGTGGAATTCCATGAAAATAAAACATCCTTAAAAGAGATTCTTTCTTTGCTGGCTTTAATCACCTTCCCTTCAAAATTTTCTTATTCCTTTCTTTTTAAATACTCTAATGAAAGATTCTCCAATACTTTACTTTCCAAATACTCTTCACAAATTGCGAAAGAAAAGAAACCCACAAGAATTCTATCTAGGGATTTGAAAGCATATGAGCTTTTTGTGAAGAGTAATGCTCTTAAAAAATGTCACCGTTAGGGGTGGATACACAATAGGGGCAATTATCAAGTCATAAAGAATTATTAACTACTGACAGATAACACAGTGGATAAAAAAAAACTCATCCTTCTCCCCCCATATAAATCTTTCAACTCAACTCTCATTTGCCGCCCCTTACCCCTCCCCATTTCATTCCACTCTTTGTTACCTCCCCCCATGGGTACGGTGCTTTGGAATCACAAATTATTTCTGCAAAGAATGAAGATCTACATCTAGAGAGTGGAAATAAACCATTAACGATTTGTCCAAAACTTGTTATTCAATGACATAAACTATACTGCTATCGAACAAGTTGACAACTGATCCTAAAATTCAAAATCCAGCCAAGTTTTTTTTATTTTTTAAGGAGCAGTTTCTTGTCACCTCATCATCCATGGAAGCAAAACACTTGATAACTTTTGGGAAATTCGATAAACAGTACAGTTAAAAGAGTTTGATAGACAAGCAGAAGATTATGAAAATTATCAAATTTTGCTTATTTTAATATGAGATATTTAATGGTAATAGAGTAGGTAAACAAATAAGACAAACTATCAAATCAATATTTTGGTAGAGCCGTCCTAAACTGACTCAAAAACCAACCACTCAAATTCGCTCAATTGACAAAGAATGTGCACAGAACCCGTGTTAGCAATCTCCCATTTAATTCTTCGAAAACGGTGGAAAAAATATGCTAATATACCTTTATTCATGTTGCATAAGTGTAAACTTGTAAGTTAGTGCCATGTAACACAAGTCAACTTTGAAATGCTCATACTTCAAAATTTTTGGGAAAAGAGAGGGGAGGGTGGGATTCACTTTTTTTATTTGACAAAAGTCCCTTTCATCTTTAAAAACTAATGACATAGCCCTCCACATTAATTTAAAACTATACCTTAATTTTTTGAATGGATGATTTGTCCCTTGACTTTCTTCTTCTCTTATAAACCAATGGAACAATAACCTTAATGACTGACCACATTATTACCATCACCATTTACATCATCACAATCATCACTATCATATTACCAAAATTTTGAAATGAGCCGGCTAATACACGTATGAAACATATGCATCATATTTTCCATTAATCGGTTTTTAGCAATTCAAAATTGAATAGAACTTGAATTTTTGCCATATTCCAAATTGCTAACAAGGCACAGAACTATAGAAAATTTTCCCTGAGATACACAGGGAAATCTACTACCCATAAATACAAAACACCCCATCCCATCTTCCAATTAAGTCCTTGAAAATACCTATTTTAACAATCCCAAAACCAATGGCATTCATCCTAGGGTCCATAAAAAATGTATATACCAGATGGATCCTTGTGCTCTCTTCAAAACAAATCCAATGCCAGCCATCAAGCAAAGAACAAAAAAACATTACCAAATTACGTTGTGATAACTGATAAGTTTCTTATCAGACCCTTCAGATAATATTTTATAATCCGAAGCGGGAAAGCTTTAATTACTGCACAACCCGAGAACTAAATTTGGTAATCTTTTTAGGGGGGTATTTTGCTACAAGGATCAGTCACCATCTGGGAACAGTAATAATGCAACATAAAGAAAATTTATACTCACAAAGCCCACAGACTTAACAATGCAAATTCCAGGCCTAGAGATAGTATGGCCAATAGAAATCCTCCAATCAAAAACTCCTTAAATACACATTCCTTGGTACCGAGACTGTACCAAGCCACTAGTGAATTCTAAAACCAAGAGAAAACTTGCACCCCCAACACTTGCAAATTATATCTCACTTTGAGTTCCTGAACTTCCTTTCATAATACCCCCTTAACTACAGGGTACGTTGAATCCCAAAGTACAGTAAAATGGGTACTAAAATAGTAAGTCAATTATACTATTAGACTATTACTAGCAAGACCATAATGACCAATTGCAATATATCCTACACTTCCATGGAACTACATGTTTCATTAAAAACTCACTGAAACTATAAAGTTTATACCATTAAAAGTGACATCAATCAGTGTGCTCCTATACATTATACCATTAGGTATGAAAAATAACAAAATATAAAACTGCACCAAACTTGGGACTTGTGCTGCAATGTATCCAACCATAAGTAAGAAAAGGTTAACCCATTGAAGATACCAGCTTGCCTAGTTTGTTAAAGTCAGCTGAGTGTTGATACCAGAACCGGGTTCAAAATCTGCCTTCCAACTAATTACTACCCCGCTTGCTTATGAAAAAAAAAAGAAAAAAAATAATAATGAAAAGAGATGTTAATCTGTTAAATGGAACCTGAAAAAGTCAGTAGCAGTCTAATTGAAATCTCCAAATATAATTCTTCCATACAGTAGAAGCGCAGTCGTTCAAAGTTCAAATAGATAGGTCTGGCCTTAATAGAGCGTATAAAAAATCTTTGTTTGGATAAGCAAACCTAGGAAGTGGTTAAAGAACTGGTTAAAGAGGTACCATCAGTGTTTTACATTAACTATGTTAGCACAAAGAAATCAGGAAAGTGTACTACATAGAGGACCAAACTAAGTTGGGATCAAACCTAGACTCTCGGCCACAGACAGCAGAATTTTGTCAATTAATAAGAAAGACTATTTAGTTGTTTTGACAATGGCTATAACTCACCATGCAAGGCTCCAACGTAAATCATACACATGACTCCAAACCAATTGCGCACCTACAACCAACATACATCTCCACTGTCACCAGCAATAAAACATGTATTGATAAATACCACATATTATATGGTAGACTACGTTATCATAAAATTATTCCCCTACATGTCCGAACGCAGCCTTCAGAAAATGACATACATATTCAAAAAATTACAATACATAATAATACCATTCCATCATCTCCCCAACTAATTGTTTTCCCCTGTTATAGATGCAATAATTCCTTTGTATGCGAGGGTTCAACACCCCACCTCTCGAGAACATCCTTAGCATCTCTCAATGGTATGACGCTCCTCCCAATCTCCAAAAAAATAATGAGAAGATCTGCAAATCTAATCTTTAAAGTTTTACCAAAAAAGGGGAAAGAAAATCTGCAGGTTTGGCATATTCTATCCGAGTAGCTGCACCTCCAAATCTTTGGAGTCTTAAAAAGATTTTAACATTCCGTCAAGCAATAATTATGGCTTTCCAAAAGCGCATATCCGGCAAGGATTCCCGTGTTCACTTGCAAAGAAAAGGTAGTTTCCATCAGCTTAACAGAAGCAAATTACACCTTCCTCCATTCTGTTTACAATTAAATTGTCTTGCCAGATACTTCTAATACATGTAAAACATGATCACCCAATCTAGTGAATATCCCTTATATACTAATGATATTGCTGACCCATCAATCGCCGGATCAGTAACTATCCGTCGAATCTTCTCGGCATGAGGGTTGAGTGACAAGTATATCAGCACTTCCCAACTGGTGAAAGAAGTGAGCTGGTCAATTTTGTGTCAATGTCAGAACCATTGCAATAGTTCTGAACCTCAGACCTTGACTGATTGTTAGGTTCTTGGTTGGTTGCTAATAAGTAATAACAATTAGAAATTGAATTAGAACAGCTATTCCCTTCAATGTAATTCTCAAGACAGAGATCACATTTATTGCAACATTGTTCCAAGCAAACAATTAGTAGATCCAAACAATGAAACAATTGACCATGTTCATCCAATTAATACAAGGGAACATAAATGGTTTCATGTTGTCTTGCATTCATCAGCATCCCTCAAAACTCTATCCACCCGTCAACTTGTCATTAAAAACTCATCCCCAAGGAGTCAAATTTCTCTCCCACTAGAAAAAGGTTTAAAGAACGTATAAACCACAAAGGGATTGATTAGCACCCCGGTATTCAAACACAATGTATCACAAATTGCATAAGCACGGCTTTTCACCATACATATTATGCATTATACCTAACAATTGAAAAAAAAATGCTCAACTGTCCACTTCAAATATCACTACTACAGAAAATCCTCAATACGTTGAACACCCATGCAAGCAAACATACAGATATGACATGCCACCAAAATCCTAAAATATATGGTTTGAATCATATAATAACCCAAAACAATCTGAACGTTTTGTCCAATCATATTTAACTAAACCATTTGATTTATATTCTGAACCCTAGTAGACGAATGTGAATCCAGTGTCAAATCTTACAATATGAGAAAAAATTGCAGAACCAGTTTTCAAGTGAAAAGAGGTTAGTGAATATTTTAGGAAATAACTACTGTCATGACAGGAAATGCATTTCTATGCAATTTGAAGATTTAAACCAACATTGCTGACAAAACATAGAGCATGTTCAATTGGAAAATACCAGACCATTTGGAAACCATAATAAAGCATTTGAAAAAGCCAATTATTTTAGGCTATTTACATAACCATAAAGAATCCCCCCCCCCCCCCCCCCCCCCCAACCCCACCCACACACACACAAAAAAAAAAAAAAACCAAATTCCATCTGAACACCCCGACATTGAAACTCTCTCTTCGTCATTAATGTTTAATCCTATCAGAATCTGGTCATGGAAGCGGGAGCTGGAAAAGACAGAGGAGGAAGGGAGGGGAGGGAGTGATGCTAGGGTAGGATTGCAAACTAAGAGAAAAGAAGAAGAATTTTTTTTTCCCACTTTTTGTATTCTTTTAGGGACTCATTAGATGCAGGATGTGCAGTAGAGTGAAAGCAATGATGAAGCAAAAGAATCAACATTAGTTGATTCAACTAGATCAGAAAGGTTTACCTTGAAGATCAACCTTCCTTTTCAGTCTTGTTTAGTAAATGTCACTCACCTTTGAAGGCCCATAAGGCTCCTTCTTTGTGGGGACCAATTTGTCTTTCACTTTCTAGGCAACGCGAACAAAGCTAGCTGACCCACCAAAAGTCTGTAAGGTGCTTATTTCTCTCCATGGCTATAGAGGAATGAACAATTCGTAGGTTGAGTACCCCAATTCCTGGGGATAGGGGACGAATTAGGTGCAACAATGCACATCCTCAGCTATAGAGGAATGAACAATTCGTAGGTTGAGTACCCCAATTCCCGGGGATAGGGGAAGAATTAGGTGCAACAATGCACATTCTCAGCACAATTCTCAATCGTGGTGAATAAAGCCCCTTCAAGTAATTTCAAATTCTCCACAGGGCTGAGATACAATGACCTTTTTCTCTTTATTCTTGTGGTTGAAGGCATCGAGATGGATTATCGCTAGAATGGTTTAAAAGGTTCGTAAAACATCAAAATTCAATTTACCCAAAAGGAATATTGACCTTAAAACATAGAATTTGTTTCATAATGAGATAGTCTCAGTTTTTTTTTCCTTGACTGCGATTGTGCCTTGAGACAAGATTTGGACCTTGATCACTAAAATAATGGATACAAAAGCCTTACAAGGTCTCTTTTGCTAGTCATTGTGTGGACCAATTTAGGTTTGTGAAGGGTTTATTATGCTATTCTAACGCAATTTCAAGGTTTATTATCTTTTCTGACCATTTGTTTATTTGGGAACAATTTTCTTTCCCAAGAAATCGGGTGCTTGGACATTACGGACTTGAATATTTGCTTTCTAGGGAAGTGGTTGTAGAGGTTCGTAGTGGAATCGTCATGTCTATGGAGAAAAATTTGTCTTGACCTAGTATGCGACTATACCTTGGTTGGGATATTGGGAGACTCATATATTGTATGCGTGTCGTATGTGAAGAAGTGTTTTGAATTTTCAAAGTAAAGTTTCTAAGAGCATTGGGTTAATCATGGGTAGAGGACATCTATTTTTGAACAGACAAGTGGTATGAAGATTCTCAGCCCTCAAGAAAGTATTACCCTTCTAAGGAGAGGGTGGGGGTGGGGGGAAGAAAGCTTACATTTGAGAAATTACAATGATTGGGAGATTGACTTTGGTAACAACCCTTCTCATAAGCATCCAGGATATATTTAGTCTCTCTCTCTCTCTCTACCCCCCTATGAGAGGGTGGGGGTGGGGGGGAAGAAAGCTTACATTTGAGAAATTACAATGATTGGGAGATTGACTTTAGTAACAACCCTTCTCATAAGCATCCAGGATATATTTAGTCTCTCTCTCTCTCTCTCTTCTACCCCCTTATGGGGGTGGGGGTGGGGGGAAGAAAGCTTACATTTGAGAAATTACAATGACTGGGAGATTGACTTTAGTAACCACCCTTCTCATAAGCATCCAGATATATTTAGTCTCTCTCTCTCTCTCTTCTACCCCCTTCCCCCTAAGTGAAGCAAAGACTGGGATTGAAGTCGAGTTGGTTTACTCCCTCAAAATATGACTTATTTTGCACGGGGTTCCAAGATTCCAGTAAAATGGCTTTATTCACTTGAAGTACCTCTTTGAGCAAAATTCTTATGATCGATCATTTGATTACCCATACATGGACTATTGTTAATTCTTGCATTGTGTATGGCTAGTGGAGAATCTATTAATCATCTCTTATTCCATAAAAAAAATTGTAAGAGTTATTTGGTTTTTTTTTTTTAGTCTTTCCAATATTTATAAGATGGAGCTTTGTTGTAATTAGTATACCACTAAACTTCTACACTTTTGTAGGTAGGTTTTTAGCAAGGGCCAAACGCCTACTTGTACAAGTGCATGTGCCATAGTAGCAGTTTATTTATATTTACCTCCAAGGACTCGCACTATTCAGCACCAACTAAAAACTCATTTCCACCTTGTACTAGCAAAAGCCAACTAAAAACTCCTTTCTAACTAGTATTTAGCAAAATAAAATCTCCTACTTAATAGAACCTTGTAAAAGCAATAGATTTCTTGATTCTGGTAATGTAATTTTCAAACTTAGGTACAAGATATGCCAATAACTTGCCAACATGATTTTTAGTTTTCTTACAAACCTACCATTTATCAAACAGAATGACTCTTTACTTCATAAAAGTCTTATCAAGTATTCAAACTTTTATAAAACAGTGGTACAGGAATTCTCAACACAATGTATCTAGTCTGTTTCTATATCAAGTATATCATAAATAATATGAACCTATCATTGGAGCATAGAAGTCTTTCTTATGCTATTTAACAATGACAAATGTGTTAACGTCTGACACTTGACATCCACCCAGTACATTATATAGTTATTATAAGATAGCATATATGCTGTAAAGATGTATTTAGATAAGTTCATATGAATTAAAACCATGTAAATAAATAAATCATAGCTGAAAAATAATTGAATAAATTACGGTTTTTCTGTAAAGTGTCTTGGCACGTGTCAGACACGAATAGAGACAATATTCCACACAGTTCTTAGACAATCAGAGTCCGTCCTCGTCACATGAGTTCTTGGGAAGGAAACTCTAGAAGTAACAAGCACTTGAGCAGAATGATGAGGTTCGGTCAATGCAGGCATGCAGCAAGTTCTTGATTGCCTAGAATGAAATTAATAATAAAATTTTGGTGTATTTCTTTCTCCCGTTACGAGGAGGATTTTAGTGTCAGCCCATGAGGCAGGTGACTCTGTCAAGTCCTAATAGTTGTAAATGCGCTGCTCATCAGTGGGAACCAAATGGGAACTCACCTTTCAGTGACATGATAGAACTGATCAGTGGAAACTAAAAATCCTTTCAGCAACTGTTAAGCTATGTTCATACCTTAATGAGATGTAGCAGTGAAAACAATTATGTCAGTTCGTTAGCTAGACCTTCAGGAAAATTATTAGCAGCTTTATGATAAAATAATTAAACCAAACATGGTTATGCTACAAAGGAAATCAGAGACAATAAAAAGGAAATTAACGTTCAACTCGAGAGTTTATTAGAAATGTACATTCTCAGGTAAATGGATTCCTTTTTTAACAATGGAAAACCTTTCATTCTCTAAAAGAGATGTGAATGAAGGAACAATGACAGCTAAAAGTGATGATGATGACAATGAAATAGCTAAGGAAGCCTTTTCAGACACTACGACATTAGTTAAGGTGCTCAGCTGGTCAGAGTCTTAGGTCATAATCCTCACATGTGGAAATTTTAAAAAAATAGTATAAAGAAATCACTGCTGAATATTTGAAACAATATCAATCAATGAAATTATGTTTCTGTTGACAATTTGGGCATCTATTAAAAGTTACGGACTACAGGGTAAATAATACACATATGCACCTATTGAACAGGAGAGAGATAGAAGAGCAAGACGAGGAGGAAAGGGGCACCGGTAGAAACAAGTTAAGCTGCTGTTGTTACCCATTATTATAGAAGAGAAAAAAACATTAAAAATGCTTAAAATTGCAGCAATTTCGGTACTGCTTGTTGTTGCAGATTAGAAGAAGGGAGACAAATTTAAAAAAGAAAAAAAGTTAAGGCATATGCCTCAGGCGAAAAGGCATACACCTCAGGTATGCTACAATACACTTCAGGTGTGCGTCAGGTATTTTTGTGCTTTTACCTCATGCCTCATGATGTTTTGAGTACACCTCACCCTGAGGTATGCCTTGAGACGTACACCCTCAGCATCTCCAAAGTCTAAGAGCACAACAATGCATTTGTAAGACTATTAGATTTTGAAATGTTCTTTTTGAGGCATAAATGACATGCTAAGACAAATCAGAAAAGAAAGTGGGAAGAATTAAGTGAAGGTTATATATCCAACACAATCCAGATTCAACATCGGTGATATAGCAAGTGTGCTTGAAGAGTTAATGATTTCCAATACAGAATATATGTCCTCTGACCTGTCACACAACACTAGAAGAGCACATCAGGCTGAAAATGTAAATAAGCAGAGAAAAAGGGTACGAGAATTACAAAAATGGTTAATACAACAGAAAACTACTTGCATACCCACACGTACACCTGCTCCAAAGGGGCATGGCTCAAGCAGCTTCAGGCACATGATAACCAGATAAATTTAAGTGCCTCACACTGAGAACCAGTGATGTCATATGGGACAGAGGTAGTTAGCAACCAAAAAAGAAAGGTACGAAAATCACATTAACAAAATATAACAGAACAAAAACATCAGCAATTAGCTCCACGAAAAAGTTCATAATAAAACAACTAGATAAAAATATTATAATTTGAGACGCTTTAGGCTGTAGCAATAACCATGCTATGCCCCACATTAAAAGGAGCACCATCATGATATTGAGAAGCACCATCCACAGTTTCTCCAACACTAGAGCAAATGAACTGAATATATCGGTCATGAATCTCTGCAATTGTCATAACAGTACAGCAAGGTTAAAGATGTGAGTCTGAAACTTCCACTAAGTTGAAATCATATCAACACGTAAGAAATCAGGTCCATAAGAGCTCCAAGAAATCTCATGCCTGTCAAAAAAGGTACAATCATAAGAAGAAGAAAAGTCAAAACAGGACAAAAAATAAAAAGAACATGAAAAAATACATGGTGGAAAACCAGAAACTTTTTTTTTTTTTTTTGATCGATGAAGCAGAAACTATTTAGATAAAGATTCAAGCCCACGTAGTTTATGCTCAACTCTGCAATTATTAAATCTTTAACTGAGAGTGCTCTCTTCTTCTTCATTGTGCCTTTGCCAGTTCCGTGCGGTCTTTTTTTCCTTTACTTGTTTCAGGTCTCTTGGTGTTTTCCTCGGTCGATTCTCCAAGTCTTTCAAAGCTCGAAGTCCTCAGAATTGTCTGGTAGAGAGAGGTTTCTTTGGAACCTTTTTCCTTTTACTATTTGTTGGGGCATATTGAAGGAAAGGAATGGAAGAATTTTCCAAGAAGTCATCTTTTGCATTTTGGTTTTTTTTATTTTTTTCATTGGTGTAAGCAAAATAAGGAGTTCAGGGGTTTCTCTCTCTCTCTCTCTCTCTCGAGAATTTTCTCCTTAGGTGGGGTCTCATTAGTGATAAGAGGAGTTAGATTTAGTTGTATCGCTTTTCGAGGGCATCTCGTCCTCCATTGGTAAATTTTTTACTTTAAAAAAATGAATTTACTTACTAGAAACAGTAAGTATTATCCAATGAATGTTGCAATAATATAACATTGGCACAAAACAAGGAAAAAGAATATGATTTGCTTACTCTTCGAGCTTGAAGCCAAAACAAATCATTTCATCTCCTCCATGAACTTCTCATACTCAGAGTCCCCTCCATAAGTTGCCGGTTCAGCCGATGAAACGGGTGGAGGTGCTGGCTGATTTGAGGCCCAAGGTGCAGTTCCCACACTCTGTGAATGGTCCACCATTGAATGAGATGGAGGTGGAGGAGCTACACCATAAAAAGATGAGTAACCCAATGAAGATGGAGGATATGTGGGTTGAAAATTTGGTGGCATCCCATACATATTGATAGGTACAGATGTCACAGATGTATTATTTTGAGATTGAACACCCGGAGGAAAACTCTGCTGTGCTTCACTAGAAGGCACATTTTGAGATGGAGCACCGGGGGGAACAGTTTGAACCGATGGAGGATATTGTACACCGTATGGGGGAATAGACTGACCTTGAACAGGGGTGTACATACTTGAACCAGGAGGGGGTGGAGTATAAGGGGCATATGGAGGTGGTACAGGTGGTGCCCCCCATGGGACCGGAGCACCCATATAGCCACCAGGTGGTGCATTCCCAAGAGGACCACTTGGTGCAAATTGTTGAGAAGGGTAAGTGGGCATCGTCTGAATTGGAGGACCGGGAGGTACAACAGGCTGAGGCGGCTTACCTGCAACCCTTACGGCTATTACTCTCCCTTCTAGTCGGTAACCATTCATACTAGTTATAGCTTGATTGGCTTGAGAAATGTCCGAATACTTAACAAAACCATAACCTTTACTCAATCCAGTGATCCGATCCTTGATAACCTTAGCCATCACAATTTCACCAAAAGGTGAAAACAATCGGATCAGCCCATCGTCTTCAAGAGTCGGTGGCAAGTACCCAATGTACAGGTTAGTATCGTCGTATTCCTTTCCTGTCTTGATTCCATTGGATGTCAAATTCAAACCTGCTTGTGATGTGCCTCCAGTACCTCCACCATTACTATTAGTGGCCCATGGAGGATTGCTTCCCGACCTATTAGACCCAGTAAGTGACAACAAAGGATTTTGCTTAGTCAATGATTCAGGGCCAGTTCCACCTAATTCTGCCAAGAAGTTCTGATATTCGTCATCCATTTTCTTGCCTGTAGTGCCCTTCATTGGACAATCAATTGTGGGATGCCCACCATCTCCACAAATTTTGCATAAGACGTCACTCTTAAAAGTTGATGTACGAGAAGGACAAGCGTACTGCCGGTGACCAGGCTCACCACACAACCTACAATACTCATCATCTCTTATCGTTCCATTCAAAGCTGCAAGTTCCCGAAGTTGTTGCCTCTTATGCTCATTGAGTCCCTCATCAACCGGTTGTAAAAGCTTCTCGACCATCCCTGCAGCCCCATCAAGTGCTTCTTGTGTCTCGGCTTCCACCAAAACATGTAAATCCTCATTCTCCGAAAAATCCGGTTTCAAATCACGCTTTTGTTGCAACCTACCTTCTTTAATCGATCCCTTACCCCGAATCACAATTTTCGCTCCTGTCTCCTTCTCCATTCTCTTCTGTGTGTTTCCTCTTGGCCCAATAATAAGTCCTATAAAGTTGTAACCTGGGTATTCTTTCAATGGTATGTAAAGCTTCTTTTGAAGCTTGGGAGGACGATAGTCTGCTGGGGGTTTAAATGCAGGGTTTCGTTTTATAAGTTGAGTGATAATATCCGATCTCTCTTTTGTAAGCCTCTCACGAGCACGATATTCTCGAGTATTAATTCGAATTCCCATGTTATCGTAAATTGGTTCAGGAGAAGGGGAACGAGCGCCTTCAGGGCGATCATCTAAAGGTAATCCAGATGATAACATTCTACTAATCTCAAGAAGCCTAAGATTCAAAGCTTGAACTTCAGGGTCAAGATCCATAGTACCTGTAAATTCTTTCATGAAATCGGGTAATTGGATAACAGGTTTCGGTTCATCATCAGCCCAACGGGATTTCCGCTTCCGAGTGCCGCTACCCGAATCTCCATTTTGGTTGTCAGATTCAGGAGGGTCCCACCTACTCCTACGTCGGCTTCGTCTGCTCATTGTTTCTTCTTCCCCACCAGAATTGTCCTTGTCGGTGCCGCTATGAGTGTTGTTGACTCCATTTTCAGACAGTAAGGGTTTCTGGATATCTGGTTTCGAATCTTGCGAAACTAGATCCAAATTTGATTTCTCAGCATCAAATGCATGTAAACATTCAGGATTTTCGATCGAAGATTGAGGATTTGGTGCTAGGGTTTCTGAAGAAAAATTCGGATTTTGATAATTCGAAACTAGGGTTTCCGAAGGAGGTTGAGGTGTTTCATCGTAAACTAAGGTCTCTGGAGGAGGAGGAATTTGTTCTTGTGAAGCTAGGGTTTCCGGAGGAGGGGGCGGAGGCGGATTTCGATCACAAAATTCTAGGGTTTCTGGATTTTGATCATGAAAATTTACGATTGGGGAGAATTGAAGAGCAGACGAAGGTAAGGATTGTGAAGAAAAGTATGAATTTGGAGCAGAAGATGCTAGGGTTTCAGTGGATGGAGTATGGTTTGGTTGCAGAGAATCCATAGCTACCGAAGAGGACTGAAGGTTCTGATGATTGATGAATGGATAGTAGGGTTGTTTGTTTCCAATTGGTTTAAAAATCAGGATTTCCGGATCGGATCGGTACCCAATCGAGTTCGCTTTGAATCGGTCCACCGAGTTCGCTTTGAATCGGTCCACCGAGTTCGCTTTGAATCGGTCGATCTCATCAGAATTGGACCAGTCAAACAATTCCAATTCCCAAACCGATTTAGTCTGATTCAACAAAATTATTTACCACTCTAGGCTACTATGAATATTGATTAAAGGGAAATTTATTAAAAGAGAGTTAAATATTTTAATATTTATAAAAAAAAATTATTTTTCAGAAATTACCAAAAAGAAGTTAAGTTGATGGATATTTTAGTAAGGAAAATGCTGGAATGACAAAAAGTATTTACTACGATTCTCACAAGTATAACGTGGGATGTGCACATAACCATAGATGTGTTTTCTCGCGATACGAGTAAAAATCATCTATGGTTATATATGCATTTCCACGTCAGAATTGTGAGAATCGTAGTAAATCTTGTGTCACCCCAACACGACTCTTTTAGTAATTTGCAGGAATGTCTATTGTTTTAGGATAACGCTGAAGTAACGTTAAAATGTACATCGATTGTACATTATAATGTGGTGGTACACACATGACCATAGATACTTTCATCGAGATATGAGTGAAAAGCATCACAATGTCAGAATCAATGTACATTTCAATGTTACTCTATCGCGGTTCAACATTGTAATGTTTTAGAAATTTAAAATACATTGCTTTATCAAAAGACTAATGCTAAAGTGACCTTAGGATGTAACCTCATATCGCACTTCTTTACGTGAAAATGTATGAGAATCAGAATCATAGATGCTTTTCATCGAAACTCGATTGAAATGTTAGAAATCCAAATTTTGTAATGAAAACAATGAATTTGAACGGTTAGGACTTTCAATTGTTAGAAATGTAAGAGACGAGGTCAGTGATTATTTAGAAAGAGAAAAGTTTACTACTTAGACTATTAAGAAACCGTTCAAAACTTATGGGTTGTTAAGAAAAAAGTCCCTCCGTCAAGATTCTTTAAGTAATTTTCCCTTATTTTAACACTTTAGCGAATTGGCCTCTATTTAAAATGTTGGACAGTCCAGTTAATTACTATAACATTCGATTGTCCAACGATTTAATTCATTTTTGGTAATTTTTGAAAAAATAGATTTTTTTTTATGTAAATATTTAATCTTTTCTTAATAATTTTTCATAAATTAAATTTATTTAGAAATTTTTTTATATACCAGGGTGTCTGAACCGTAGGCCTGACTAAGGTGTGAGGCAACCCACCTCTTCAACCATTCCTTATTGAGGGATAAAGATTTGAGACAAAGGTAGTGGGAAATGATCCTGTTTTATTATATAAATAGATCCATTAATATATTAAAATCAATCTATCTACAATATTACAAATTAAAATTGTATTCAAAACTTCTATATAATTTTCAGATTTCTTGTAGGTGGCATGCACAAAACCACATTTATTTTGAAAATTAGGATTTATATCATGCATTTCCATTTAATGAATTTTAATTTAAACTATTAATAAAGATATTGAATATACATTAATAAAAAGACCTTTTTTTTTTTTTTTTTTTTTGAAAAAAATAACTAAGGTGGTCATAGAGTGTTTGCATGTTTGATGATTTGTAGCCATTTGATATAGGTATTTACAGCAAAGTGCTTGGAACCCTAATTTTCTACATGCTCTTTGTTCTTAAGGAACGAGCATGTTGAAAATCTTCAAATTCAATGTAAAAAAATCAATTTTCATTATAATTTAATTCATCAAATCAAGAGGAATATCTTTTTTTCTCTCTTAAGCCAATTCTAACTGCTCTAACATATTAAATTGGTCAGATTCAAGTCTCAACCTATATAACCTGGTTCACTTGGCTCAAATTTGGGTGTTGGGTTTGTGGGAAACTGCTCTAGAATGAACCTGGTTAATAGGGGTAGGTGGAAATTATCCGTTTCTTGGTTCGCTTTGGTTTCCTTTATTGGTTCGCTTGTGCATGTATATATTCAAGTATACAAGTTATAGGTGCAACTATAATGTTAAAATTTCTAACTTAAACAGAAATAAAATAATAAAATAATCCATATTTTAATTATGAACAATGAAAAAATAGGGAAACTTACTAAAACAACATGTTTTTTGTTGTTTATTATAAAAAATGAGATAATTTTTTGAAAATTACTGAAATAGATTTAAAATGCTTGATTGTCCAACTCCAATGTTTTCTAAAATCGTTGGATTGTCCAACGTTTTAATATCTTTTTTTAAACTTATCTTATCGTATTTTAGAAACTCACGTTATTACGTGAGTAAGTCTAGTCTTACTAAGGGTCTTGTGATCTCATGGAAGCCAAAAACATGATCTGGTGCCACATGAATATGGAGGACAAAATTCTCTGAACTTCAACAATAAAAATTAAAAAGATTATTTTTCATAGGTAAATTTTAATTTGGGTGTTCGATGGGAGTTCAATAGATGTTCATTTTCAAAATCTTAGATCAAACCCAAATAAAATTACATTTTTTAAATATTTATTTTTAGGATCCGAGTTTTTCCAAGAAGTCTAGAGGGCCATGTCATTGGATTGCCAATTTGATAATCCATTTGAGTTCAATTCAATGACCCTTCCGAAGATTTAAAATATTACTAAGTAAGACTAGACTTACTCAAATTAAAATGTGACTCTAACAAAAGAAGAGGATTAAGTTAAAATGTTGGATAGTCCAGATTGGTAAATCTCTTTTAGTAATTTTAAAAAAATTATCATGCTTTCGGTAATAAACAATAAAATTAACCTTATTTTAGTAATTTTCTCTAAAAATATAATAAATTGGTGTGGTTTGTTGAAACAATTTCAAGATTATTTGGTTTGCCGAACTTAATGCTTTGGTTCGTCAAACTCAATTAGAATTTGGTGGGTTCATGGCTCGTTTGATTTTATGAACCCAGTATGAATCGTACCATGATATGGTTCACTTCGTACCGTTCTTGCTTCAAACTAGCTAGTAACAACAAATTGGATAACATAAGTCTCATCCAACGAAAACTTAACAAAGGGTCCTAAATTATCCTAAACACATCATTAGACTTCAACCCATCAAAATTCATCCAATGGATTGGATGTAAAATTATCACGTCCCGGGTTTGGGAACCGGCCCATGATCCATGGCCTGACATGCAACTCAAGACCGAGGGTGAGACAGGAATATAAGTTTGAATGGTGCTGGAGTGACCTCAAGTTGGAACCTCATATCGCATTTCATGACGTTTTGAATCGTGCTAAAATGACTACTCACGTGGCATACTCAATCGACTCTCTTGACATGACATGCTCGGGAACTGTAGATCTATACTCCTTGGGATGCACAAAATTATCAACACTGTGTACCTTTGTATTTAAGTTGTATAAATTTGCTCATTTTCTCTACTTCAAATCTCATGCCGTTAAGAGTTTGAAATTTGTTTGTTTTTTTTTTGTAGCACTCAATCATTTCATTGGCAGGATTCACCAAGTAATCAACAAGAAATGCTTTATTACGAGGGAAGTCTTAGCCTTCACATTTCAAGGTGTGTGGTGTTGAACAATGGGCTTCTCCATTTGACTCCATTGCATGCTTTCTTGCTCAACTTTGATGATCAAGTCAATTGACAATCCAATAGAGTTTAACCGATCACTATTGCTTTTTAACAATACACATGATGGCATACCATTGGTTCATCAGCTTAGTACATAAAATTCTAAAACAAATCTTTGTTCCATCTCAATGACCCACTCTAAATGATGTGGCCGAGATTTTTTAAATCTTGGCCGACCAATCTGTTTTGGTAATCTTTGAATAAAATAAATTATTGTCAGAATTAAAATGATTTTATTAATTCCTCAGGGGCCACCTGCGAGGGTGCACCCTCACTTACCTGGTGCGTGTGATGTACAAGCAATGCATGCGCCCTAGGATAGTCCTTGGACAAGGCCATGGTCTATGGACTGGGCAGAGCCCAGATAAGGGCCCGATGAGTTGTCTACAGGATACCCAGTTATCAACAAACAAAAAATAAAAATGATTGTATTTATTACAGAATATATTTTGTTATTGCACATATATTGATCTACTTAAATAGAAAAAAAAAATATTATTTATATATACAAGGCTGCTCACGCTCTTGAAACATAGTTGGCGCTTCCCTCGAATAAGGGTTTCGAAGCCAATGGCCAGCATTACTTGACTGGAATTTTAGACTTAGTCAATGATTTCAAAGTCTATGTTGTAAGTTGATAGAATATCACCTTAAGCCTTTGATGTGAAAATAACGACACCATCAAAAATTTATTCCCTATCAAGCCCAAATCGGCTAAACCCAAATCCAGACCTAATTTTCTCTTGTTGTAAAAATATTAAATCCATGAACTTTTTAAATCATTTGGAATTTTTTGTTATTGTTTTTTCATCAAAGTAATTAAGAGTCCAATTTTCATCCTAATTGAAAAAAAAGAAGGTAAAAGATGATAGAAAACTTGTGCTTTAATTTATTTTGTGTTATAAAAATGTACATTTAACTAAATATTATATATAATATACTAACAGCCAGGACTACATGAAATGAGATTTACCATGGCTAGGCCCAGAATTAATGTGTTGGGAAATTTTGAACTCGGTTTTACATTTGTACACTGAAAAAAATGGCCTAACCCTTGATTTTTTTCAAGTGGGTCAGAATGGGTTAATGGACCAGTGGATGCAATATATGTTTGGCCCAGATAGGTAATTAAATTCTCCTCTTGACAAGATTTTGATGCTTTGATGATTAAATCCACAAATGATTTGAATGGGCCTTAATGTGTATCATGTGGGACCAAAGCATGCCATTTATTGGGGGTTCTCCTTGAATCACACATACATTGCCTTCTAGCAACCATAACAGTTACCGTGTGACCAAATGCGTTTGATATGAGGATGAAACCAATCACCACAATTGGGTCTCTTTAATATCATAGTCCCGTTTATAAAAGGAAATAGTTATTTTACTTTATTTTTCATATTTAACTTGAGAATAAATTTCCGTAACATTAAAGAGTAGCATTTATTCAATCGATTTGCATACTTGGAAAAATCGTGTGACTTTTGTATCATTTTCATGGTAAACATATTTAACTTATTATTTTTAAAATTATCACTTTTATTTTAATAGAAATATTTTATAAATTTCTTTGATTTTATGACGCTTTTATTTTTCATTTTAAAGAGAGTTTTTGTTTGAGGAGAAATTGGAATGACCCATTTATAACTAATTTATGCACTTTGTTTTGAAAAATTAAAATAAGATTGAGATGTTGGGAAAAATTGATTAAAGGTAATCATTCATCATGGTGTCTTTCTTTTATTTTTTATTTTTTTCAAAAGACAATTGTTGTATTTATGGGGTTTTAATTCGTTTACTTCAAGAATAGGAATTCACTCAAAAACCTCGACAATAACTTTATAAAAGTTACTGGGAGTTGTTTGTAAAGTAATTTACTTGGACGGTTAAGTAAATTTCAATAACACTTATGTGACACTTTTTTTTTAGTACATGATTCATGGGTTTCTTATATGTTTCCTTCAATGTCCTGTATATTGTAATTAGGTAGTTATAAAAAATCTTTGTAAAGGCCATTTTTGTCTGTGTCTTTTTAGGCCTTTAAAATGTTAGATTTTGTCCCACAATTGTCTAAGAGGGAGCTCGATAGTTCTCACATATTAGCTAGCATACCATTTAGTTGAGTTACTTATTGGTGGTTTTCATTTAGAGGCTCAGTAAGCTTCTAAAGTTTACAATTAATCATCATGGTTGTCCAGCATCTCAAGGAATGTCATTGATGAGAACAAAAAATCGTGTATAACATTGAAGAAAAAAAGTTCATGAACATTGTAAGAAGATCATATTCTTAGGAGGAAATGTTCTTTGTTTAAGTATAAAATCAAGTCTTGTAAAGCAACTCCAATGCCAACTTATAAGCATTGCACCCCAATTTCTTAAATTATTTGACACACTAATTAGAGGCTTAAGGAACAAGAGATAGTCTGATTCGAACATCACATTCTTCCCATTCCAATCTCCGACTAATAAGTCTTTCGCTAATGCAATAAACTCAACAACAATATTTGAACATACCCAATGAAAGAAATTAGCGAGCACCATCATACCTTTATTGTCTCGTACTATAATCCCACCTCTAGCCTCCATTGGGTTCGATAAACTTGATTCGTCCACATTCAGTTTTATCCATCCTGCAAGATGCTTCGGTTAGATGGAAAAATTCCCAACTCATTTAAAGCCGATAACTCATTTCTAGAGTTCGGAGTTTTTGGCTTACACATGAAGTTAATCTCCTTTAACCAAGCTCCAATGGTTTTCAAAGCTCTATCTTTGGATGGTTTCAAACTCTCAAAGATGGCCTTATTCCTAATAATCCATAACACCCAACAAACAATCCATGGCATGGCTTTAACTAAAAGGCAACAAGGGGATCTTCCAAGATGAACACCAAACCACCAACCATAAAAGAAGAGAACATTTGAGGAGAAAACCGAGGGAACCAATTTAAAACTGATTTCTAAATGGACGAAGAGAAGCAGCAACCGAATAATGGATGATCCACCGATTCAATTCCTCGTTCACAAAGTACTCATCTAGAAGCCAAATGATTTTTGTTATTCATTCTAACCACATCAATTGGACACAACTTATGTTTGATCTTCCAATAAAGTAACTTCATTTTTTAAAAAAATGTTAATACTATGTTTTATAAAAAAGGATCGAGTAAAATGATTGAATCAGCTATTTCCTCAAGGTTTGCAAAAATGTTCATATAATTTCATAATTTTTTATTTTTATCAAAACAGTTATGTATATTGTACATTTACAATTGCTATTTAGTTATTTATCCTTGTGAACTTACATTCAACACAATGGCATAAATCAATAATTTATCAAATTGTCGGATAACTGGTTTTGTAAGAAATATAATTATAAAGTTGGATATAGGACCATTTTCATAAACATTAAAAAAGTTGATATATGGTTTAGTATTTTCATAAAAACACATAGCTATTAGAAATTTCCTCGTGTTAAATATCTAAGTCTAAAAAAAAAGGTATATAATTAGCATGGAATTGCATCCATTACTTTTCCGAAGATTCTCTTTAATGCCATTTCAATCATCTATCACATCATCCTCACCAAAAAAAAAAAAAAACAAAAAAACTATACCCCAATGAGACTTTTAAGTGTTAATCATCATTAAACTTTTATAAAGCTCCAACATATGGTCTTGAAAAATCCATTGAAACAATTTGTAATAATGGGCAAAACAGATATATAATTTATGAAAGAATAACACTCACTTTAGTTTTCCTTGTCCTCTTTTTGTTCTACATGAAACCCTATTTATATTCACTGTAAGACAGACAAGTCCCCCTCTTAGTTTCATTGAATTCTTATTTACCCTATTGGACAGTGGCCGTATAGACCATCAATATTTTCTCTTTTTCCTAGTACAAAGGCAATCCTAGTGCTTTCTATTCAATCTTTGTTACGTCGATGGATTCATATATATATATATATATATGGGTAGCGTTCAATGGCTAACTT
Source organism: Akebia trifoliata (assembly GCF_017979445.1). Taxonomy (NCBI): domain Eukaryota; kingdom Viridiplantae; phylum Streptophyta; class Magnoliopsida; order Ranunculales; family Lardizabalaceae; genus Akebia; species Akebia trifoliata. The sequence goes on from NW_028236846.1 coordinate 289,840, forward strand.
TTTGGCAAAACATTTTCAAAACATGAGTTAGAAGTTTTGGAATGGGCTGATTTTTGGTGAGGATGATCTCTACGGTGAGGAGATCATCCTCATAAAAAATCAGCCCATTCCAAAATTTCTAACCCATGTTTACAAGTTGAAAAATCGTGGACTGTCCATTTTTTGTAAACTATTTTTGATGGGGTTAGAAGTTTTGGAATGGACTGATTTTTGGTGATGATGATCTCCTCACCGTAGAGATCATCCTCACCAAAAATCAGCCCATTCCAAAATTTCTAACTCATGCTTTGAAAAATGTTTTGCCACAAAGTTAGCCATTGAACGGGACCTTATATAAATATATATATATATATATGTGAGTCGTGCTGGAGTGACCTTAAGATTGGACCTCATATCAAACATCTTGACGTGAAAGTGGATAGGAACCATAAATGCTTTTTCATTCGTATCTCGAGAAAAAACATCTATGATTCCCATATACTTTTTCGTCAAGGTATGCGATGTGAGGTCCAATCTTGAGGCCACGGCAGCATTATTTATATATATATATATATATATATATATATATATATTTGTACTTGGAGAGAGGGTTTTCAATGGAAAGGTATGTCACAACTGAAATATTATTGATAGCTTTTATTCTGAATTTAGATTCTCTTTGTTTCTCCCCTTTTGGTTCTATGGTGGGATTTTTGAAAAGACAAACAAGCATAGGAATTGTCTTTTGCTATTTTTAATAAATAAAAGTAGTGGGGTGTGGGGGTGGGGGGGCATTGTTGAAAAAATAATTGGAAAATGTGATTAGGATGATGGTAGACAAGAACCACTTTGTTTTGATTGATTGATGGATCTCAAGATTTGATCAAGCGATGATATCTTTAAAGCAAATACCGTCCCCCTCAAGTACACCTTTTGGACAAATAATTTTCAGAATACAATGAAACCCAGAAATTTGTTAGTATTTCAGATGATGGACAATTCCATTATAGCTTGAATCACACTTTAGAATCATTGATGTGTCTAATTTATTTAATGAAAATCCGAATAATTGAACTAATTTTTTTTTTTTCTCTCTGTTGTGTATTTTTTGGTCCAAAAGAAATTGGGCTTGAGCTAAATTGATTCTAGGACATATTGATACATATTAAGCTTATGTAGCCCAAGCCCAAAATAATCCTCATATTCCAAGGTTATAGAAACCATAGGAGTTGCTTTTACATTAGACTACAAAATGGCATTTGACATCTCCTTTGTCTAATTTTGCTTTATTGGCACTTTTTTTTTTGGTTGGGTGAAGGACAAAGGAGTTTACAAACTAGAAATATTTGGGGTTTGCTAAGTTTTCAAGGAGTATGGACATTTTTATTTAGAATAATACCGAAGTGACATTAAGATTGTATCTCATATCGCACATCTTGAAGCGAAAGTGTGTAAGAACCACAGATGCTTCCTCATATCATGAAAACATCTATGATTCTTACACACTTTCACGTCAGGATGTGCGATATAAGGTACAATCTTGAGGTCACTCCAACATGGCTTTTTATTTAAGGTTAATGCACATCACCATCACTCGCATCAACATCGCCATCACTAGTATCATGGTCGTTGTTGTTATAAACATGATTATCACAATTTAAAAGTACTTCCATCTTATACGTGGCTGTCATGAAATTGCAACCACTTTTGAATCATTGAAACAAGAACTTCATGTGATAATGGGCCTATTTGTTAAGGATAAAGGGTCTCGAACTTTCGTGATTGATAAAATTTCTTCCTTTTAAATATAAATGGGAAAAATTGGTCTAAATTATTTCACTTAATTCAATGATACACACTTACATCTTCTTTAAACTACAACTGCAATATGGTGAAATCTTCTTTGCATATCCTTTACTTTTCAAGTTTTTATTTTGTTTTATTTACAAAACTAGTTTACTATAACCAATTTACAAAACTAGTTTAATATTAGTTAACCTTAATTACAAAAGTTTAGAGATCAAGATTCTATTACCACACCAAATTTTACTTAGAGCACCTCATTTTTGGGGTGTGAATTCTTTTTGGTGTCATAGATATGAATTGGAGTGCCAAATGGTGAGGTCTCAATATGTCAATTGGTTGAAAGTTTCCACTTGGGATAAAAGCCAAAACAATGAAAGGGTGTGGACTCCTCTGAACCAGATGGATGCCACATCATTAGCACCGCGTACGCTGCACAGTTAAGAACTTTGGATTCTTTTTAAGTGCCGTTTTAGTAAGTCTAACCCATCATTATCAAAGCTTTATTTCAAAAATTTTGGTATCAGCTGAACAAATCTTCTTCCTCTAGTCAATTTCTTGGTTTTTTTTTTTTTAAAAAAAGAGAGCTGCTATTGCCACATCAAAATTTTCCAACGCCACACTTTCATCAAATTAGTGTCTTGTACCTTTGGCGATTAAAACGACAAAATTTTCAAAAAGTAGAATTAAAGTCACGTTCCCCCCCCCCCCCCCCCCCCATTTAAAACGCTTTATTTTTTACATTTTAATCAAGTTTTTTTTTTCAAATTGATTTATTTATTTATTTTAAACTAAACTTTTTATTTATTTATTTATTATTTTTAAATGTAGGATTTGATACATAATAGAATTTGGTGATGGGGCGGTTCAAGGGACATATGTAAAAACATATGTAAAAACAATGGTTTTCAAAATATGGGTTAGAGGTTTTGGATTGAGCTGATTTTTTGTGAGGATGGTCACTATGATGAGAAGATCATCCTTACAAAAAATCAGCTCAATCGAAAACTTCTAAATCCATCAAAATGATTTACAAATTATTGAAAAAATTGACAAAAAATCGACGGTCCATATTCTAAATCACTTTTAATGGGGTTAGAAGTTTCAGATTGGACTCATTTTTTCTTTTCGGAAGATCTTCCCATCATAGAGATCATCCTCACAAAAAATCAGCTCAATCCGAAACTTTTAACCTATATTTTGAAAATTTATTAATGTTACATTGTTTTTACATATGTTTTTTCATATGTCCCTAGAACCTGACCCTTTGGTGATTCATAAATGTAGAAGTATGGGATTTGATGATAATATCTTGATGTTATGATTTTTCATTTATTTTCAATAATTTATTATTTTGAACAAAAAATATGTTGATAAGTAAACTTCTTTTAGCATCATAACATGTATAATTATGTCTGAGAACATATTACATTAGAAATATGTAATAAATATAAATAAAAATCTTTTGTATTATTAGATATATAAATTTTGTCACAAATTTTAAAATATTTTTTATATTTTAGGTTTCATCATTTTATTTCTCAATTGCTATGCTTTTGAAGTTTTCCGTGGTTTTAAACTTATACTCCGACTTAGTGAGTATGGTTTATAAAAGAATTGGTGTGGCATTAGCAAACGTTGGTGTGACAATAGCAACTCTCAAAGTAGGGAAACGTTCGGGGAACATAACTTGGCCCAGCACGCTTTGGATCCTTCCGGCGTATCTGAGTTTGTTGGGCTTTGGCTCCTAATAGGGACTTCAAATAATGCCACATGGCAATGTAGTTAATGAAATTGGAGTATTTTCCTCGTGGACTCTATGATTGGGCCCATGGGTAAAAAACATTGGATTTAATAATAAAATTTAAAAGGAAATTTAATGGTGAAGTATCAATGAAAACGATTGCATCATATAGAAGGTTCAAATTGTGGCAAGGTTATTCGAATGATATATAATGGTGGGTAGGACCCTCTATTTATGGTGCACCATTTGAAAAATTGTGTCACTTTTACACAACATGATATTGGGATTCAAATCTTGATATGATTTCATTTGTAGCATAAATATCTTTAAAAGCCAAGTTGGACATATCTTGTCCACCATCATCAACACAACAACTGCAGTTTTCAACTGTTGGATTTAGTATGATTCACATCGACCCATACTATCGGGCGTACATAAACCATCCATCGCAACCGGTTTTTTGAGATTGGATCAAATTGATCGATGTTGAGTCCCTTCTGTCATGGATGCCACTCCTTCTCTCAAACCTCAATTTTGCGCATTTTGGGAGCTAATCATTTTCTAATACGATCCTGTACTTATTTGAAAAAAAATATAGGAACCTGTTCTCGAAATGTTGAAAACCAGTTCTTCACGAAGAATCTCATTCCATCCATCATATTAAATATTTTCTTTTTAATTTATTAAATATATATTGATTATGTATGTCCTCAACAATAAATATTACAACAATATTGAGATGATGGAAAAAAAATTAAAATATTACTATAATTGCAATAGTGACATGAAATCTTCAAAGCAGAAGGAACTTCAATCATTTGAAACACAGATTGAATGTTTAAAAAATGACAATATTTGATCAATAAGAATTTCATTGTAACTAATTGGAGGTAGTTGGTAGCATAGTGAAGCCATGATTTAATTTTCAATATAATTTATTAACTTAAGTTTGTTTAGTTTCTTAAAATTGTCAATTCTAAGTTGTAAATGACAAAAATATTAACCGAGTCAAACCCTTTGGAATTGGCTCAAATGGTTTCGACTTCAATTGAATCGGTTGAAATGGAAAGACATTTCTGACAGATTTAATAGAAAATGATCCCTAGCAAACTTGTATTTATTCAATTCATATTAACAGTCTGTTTGCCGAGTATCAAGAATAACACAAGATCTTGATCATGTAAATTTAAAATCCAATAGTTGAGATTTATCCTTGGGATAACTATTAATGGGATATGTAGTACTGCATTCGGTCCATGTTAGCACCACATCCCTTTAGTGTCTATGGTTTAGTTAGGTCTTTTTAAAAATAGGTTAGATTAAAAAAAAAAAAAAAAAATTATAAAATAATAATTGTTTAACTAATTAAAGGCTTTGAAAATGGACAACTAATAAATACACAACCAAATGTAAAAATCCAAATCGGTTGGTTACAATATAACCTATTTTTTAGTTTATTTTTAGAACTCTTAAAATTTTGCTCTATACGGCCATGTGGTGCCTAATTATATCTTTGGGTACCATATGGACGTGTAGTTGATATAGATAGGTGGTCCTTCTATCCATGGTTCCATTTGGACAAACTCTCAAAATCAGTTTAGACCAAATTGAATATCAATAATATTAAAAGTAATTATATTTAATTTTGTCTATACTATTATTAGGGGTGTCAATAATGGACATCCATTTAATGAGAACGGAAGTGGAATTGGAACCGTTAGACTTTATCCATTGGATACCCCTAGGTACTTGAGATTGTTTTATTTTTTTATATAATTTTTTTATACTATAGATGATATAAAAAATATTAATGTCTAAGAACTCATGAGGACATTAACATTATTCATCACAATCACTTTCCAATAAATACCCTTCACAATTTTATCTTTTAGTGAAAAAGACATGGGTATATTGGCCTTTTACATAGTAATGTTTGTTTACATAATAAATTCTAAGGGTATTTTGGTATTTTGATTTAAATGTTTTTTTTTTTTTGTAGTAATTACTTTGATAATAAATGTATTTATTAAGGGGATGATATATGTATTTATTATGTAAAAGACTAATAAACCCTTACCTTTATCATTAAAGACAAAAATGAGAGGAGTATTATTGAAAAAAAATGTGGTGGAGAATATTAACGTCCCTATGAGGTATTGGATATATATATATATATATATATAACATGCATTGTCCCTTCGAAAAGTGTTTTGTGCAATTTGTTGAGTCAAGGGTCAACCGGACCCTAGAGGGTGACCCCAAGGAATTCATTGCATCATGGGGGTTCGAACACTTGACCTACCCTTCCCTAGGAACTTATCAAGGCTTGACTTGTTACTAGGTGAATCCATTAGGATTAGCTCATATATACATATAAGGAAGCGCTCGGAGGCCCTAAAGAGAGTCAAATATTGTGCCAAACATTTTTGAAAATAGGGGTTAAGAGTTTTAGAATGGGCTGATTTTTTGTGAGGATGATCTTCACCAAAAATCAGCTCATTGTGAAACTTCTAACCCTAGTTTACAAGTTGAAGAATCGTGAATAATTCGATTTTTATAAATCACTTTTGATGAGGTTAGAAGTTTCGGAATGTGCCGATTTTTTGTGAGGATGATTTCCTCATCATAGAGATCATTGTTACAAAAAATCAGTCCATTCTGAAACCTTTAACCCATACACTGAAAAAATATTTGGCTCTTTTTAGGGCCTCTGAAAGCTACCTGAATTCAAGAAACAAAATTCTAAAAAGAGTGTTTTGTCTTATATGAGTTGAAAGTTTCAGAATGGACTGCTTTTTTGTGACGATGATCTCTTTGATGAGGGGATTATCCTCACAAAAATTCAGCTCATTCTAAAATTTTTAGCCCCAATTTCCAAGTTGAAGAATCATGGATCATCAAATTTTATTGTTAGTTTGTAATCACTTTTCATGATGTTAGAAGTTTCAGAATGGGATGATTTTTTGTGAGGATGATCTCCTCATTATAGAGACCATCCTCACAAAAAATAAAAATAAAAATAAAATAAAATAAAAATAAAAATAAAAATAAAAATAAAAACAACCCATTATGAAACTTTGACTAGATTTGAGTTCAAATTAGATAGCATCATCCTTATGACATAACAAATTGGCTTAGGTGATAAAATAGTGTCCCTGTCAAGGACGAAAGAAATTGAGTAATGTGTTTAGCCTTGGCTTTAAGTCTCGGTAGGTATAACTAAACGTTAGTAAGATATTTTTATTTATTCACTCCACAATATGATAATACAACCAAAGAAAATGGGAAAGTTAGATATATTATGAATACTTACAAAAAAATAGTACCTTCAAATACTGTAGGATGTGTTTAACCAACTTAAAGTAATAATATGTAGGAAAATGCATTTGTTGACATATGGAGTCCATACTAGGGATGTCAACGGATGCTTATTGATTCAGATATAGCAGTATCCAAATTCGAATTTGAATCCAAAATTTTTATCTGATATCTGAATTCAAATTCGAATCCGATGGAGGTTCTAAAACTCTATCCGAATTTGAATTTGATTGTCCTATGAGATATTGGATAATATCCGATTAGAATTTGAATAATTTGTATATTAAAAAAAAACATTATTTTTTTTCATATCCAATTGATTTTTTATTATTTAAAAAATCTATTATATATTATACTATGTATATAATAAATAAATCAAATAAAATAATATATATTATATATTATTTCGAATTGGATATTATCGGATTCAAAATGTTAATATCTAAATCTGTATCTGTATCCGATAAGGATTTGAATATATAAAACTGTCCGAATTCAAATCCAATATCCAAAAATTTCGAATAATATCTGATTTTTTGAATTCAAATTCGAATCAAATTTGAATTTTCGACTATCCATTGACACACCTAGTCCACACCATAAATTGTGTATAATAGTAGAATTGGTTAACATTTTATAACTTTTAAAGGTATAAGTTAATTTTCGATAAACATCGTATTATTAGAGAACTTTAGTAGTTGAGATAATACAATAATATTATTGTGACGCCCCGCCAAACGCTAACAGAAATCCCAAGGCCCAATCCCGAGGTACTAGGTGGCACCTCGAAATTTCGGCATGGTCTCCTCTATTTATGTTAACGTTTCACGGAACTCAAACCTGATAAACCAATTTATGACAAAACCTGTATATAAAAACGTAGATACAGAAAAATAACAGCGGAAGACTAATTACATCTAACATGTAAGTAGATCAGAGTGCGGAAGATCTAATCATATACAGATTTACAAAATACTCTCACTCTAACATAGGCCTAAACTCTCAATCCAAAAACTACATACATCCTGGATGAAACTGGCAATTCTAACGGATGTAGCCTACTGCTCACCAGGCAATAAACTCTGATCGTCGATCTGACCGACCAGATACTCCTCAAATACTGACTCTACGCCTGACTCGTAGCTGCAAGTGCTGAAACTAAAAAAAATAGGAAGGAAAGGGTGAGTAACGAAAGTTACCCAGCAAGTCCACAGCCAATTCCTACTAATAACCCTTCCTAAGCATGATCGAATAAAGCATACTGAACATTTTAATACATGCAAGGTTTTACAAGATAAAATACGATCAACTGGTACATATAGCCAGGGATGAGCAACTAAACAGTTTAAAGATTACACATGGCATCAATCATCCATACTCATTATACATTTTCCATTCTATGCAAATACCGTTGACAACATTAAAACGATAGACATGCTTTTCAGTTTATAATTCGAAATATAACAACAGATACATAATACAAGTGGTGGAGTATTGGAATTAAAGAGTTGGGATCACGACTGGATCGCTCCCAGTCAGGACATGATATTCCCCAATAACATCGTAGTTCCTGATTTTGTGGCTGGTCGTGTCTACCACGCTTATGGAACCATTTATCCGGCTCAGGCTGGCCGTTTGACGTGACCGTAAGCAATGGGTCTCTTTTCGATGTGTCAGAACGTTCGACTACTACTAGATTGTTAGTGATCACTGACTAATCATCTTCGTCTATGCCTATCAGGCGTGCATGTGATTCCCAAAAGACACTCCACTCGTATACGACCACCTTTACAAAACACGTTCACTGGTAAAGATAAGAAAGGAATGGACCCGGATTCCAGTTGTGACTCCACTCTCATACGCGTCCCATACCACGTATGAGTTTGGTGGTCCCTACCGTACATCCCAGGATAGTGCACCCCTCCGGATGATGTGACACACTATCCCTTCAGGCATTCACAAACCCTTTAACAGCTCACAAAATAGCTACGTACATATATGATTTTTCATTTAAAACAAAAGAGAAATTAACAGAACAGGGTTGAGAACGGATATCCAGTTCTACCATGCAACCGTGGCCACGCGGCCTAAAATAAATAACAGTACTCAGCGCAAGCGCTAACATAATCGGAAATAAACATGCAACCCTTTCATTAATAACCTGGATATCCTTTCACCAACCTACACACAACATACAATGTAAAATGCAGACATCACCCCTCGGGTGTGATTCTGACATTTTACCGTTCATTCCCTTTTTCCCATTCTCTCAACATTCTCATTTTTCATCCTTTCAAATCAACCATTCATTTTCAATCTTTCAAAGTCATTCTTTTGGTCTTTCCATTGAAAACCACCGAAGTTTATTCAAAAAACAAGGTCCCAGCGATGCTCGGGACCAAGGCTGTTAAAAATAGAGAAAGCTGGTGAAAATTTGGCTAAGTGTCGGAAACTCAATTTTTCAAAGTTTTCGAAATTGAAAACGGGTTTTTCGAAATGAAAGTCTCGATCATGAGATTCGACACCATATAGTTTTTGTAATCTAATTCAAAGAAACACGAAAGTTATTTCATTTTGAAAACTTGCCGAAAACGTCGAAAATTACGTTTTGTTCTTGAAACCAAAATTCGGATTTTGATCCTTTGAGATTTGGATCTTAAAACCATTCCCATTGTTCCGAAATGGGGGGTAAAACCTTAATTTCATTAAAGAACTTAAAGTAAATGGAAAGTAAAAATTAAAGAGGACATTTACTTAGGCAAGAGTCAGAACACTGTTCTGATCAAAACTGTGTCTGTCGGTGGCAGATCCAGGATTCTGTCGGTGGAACCAACAGATTGGTCTTCGGCAGATGTCGGTGGGACCGACGGTCCTGCCGACAGCATAAAATTTTCTCGCGTTATTTGGTTTCGTCGGTGGCAGAAACCTCATTCTGTCGGTGGGACCGACAGAATGCTTTCGGTAGGTGCCGGTGGCACCGACCCTACCCACCTACAGCCTGAACCTTACTCGAACCTTCGAGTTTTCGATCCATGTTTCGGATTCTTCTTCCATTCTTCGAATCATTCAACCCACCCACGATTTGGTTATCAAAATTCGATAAAACATAATTAAAACACCTACTTCTATCATGAATTTAAATCAAACTACAACCGTCTACGATTCAAAAGCAAACAATAAGTTTTGTTAAAATAACCTAAATGCACATTTGAGAAATCTAAAGTTACCAATAGGAATCGGAAGTCCCTTACTTGGTTGTGGACGCCAATGGTGATGAATCAACACCAAGGATCAATGTTAGGTGGCTCAAAGTTCCG